>NC_056746.1:781445011-781527238 GCF_019279795.1 Protopterus annectens | reverse complement strand
TCAACACTGGAAAAAGTTTCACTGGCAAAGTCTCACTATGAGCTTTGTTATTAAAATAATGGAGAAGTATAGTCCCTTTATCTGTTCCCCCTTAGCCTGTTCTGCATCAAAAAATGACTTTGATCCTCCAGAATAAAATATTCTGAAGACAGATGGATACAGCAGCTCAGATATCACACCTGCCTCTCGGCATTCCCCGATTGCTGGGATAAATTTACTTCTCTTTTGCCTGGTGTACAGTGAATAATCATTTTCCACACACACAATGCTGTCTCCAATGAGGATTTAACACATTTCATAGGAAATAACAAGGTCGAACAATACACTAATTTATAGTCTTATCACACATGCAGTAATTGCAAAGGAAAAATGTAAGCACAATAACAGACTTTTTTTACTGTAGGAACAAAAAATAACTAAGCTATGTATAACACTTACAGCAATGACATACAACAAATCATTTAATGATCTGGCAGGATTAGTTAAAAAGTGGGAGAAATCACTGCAGCCGAATTGTACTTGGCCTATCTCTCTGAAACAGGCACAAGTTAAATCCATTTTTAGATGTTCCTAAAGTTTTGCCATAAAGTCTTGAAGAGAGAGTTTTCGGACTTTACTTCTGGGGTGAAATGATTCCATGGGCTGGGAAAACTTTCTGAAAGCTCTTTAACAATAGCTCTGACAAAATGATGCCTACAGAGTAGCAGTCCATCCTCTTTGGGTGTTGAGGGGTGCATAAGTGAGTTCCTTTACTAAGAGCTTGTGTTTTAGTGGGCTGTGACCAAGTGTGAGGATTTTAATAATGACTGTGCTCAGCATTAGAATTCCCCCTTTCTTTTTTGTTACTGAGAACCACTGAAAACTTCTCAGTAGATCACAATGAGGTGTGTACTGACTGGACAAAAGAGCAAATAAAAGAAATATTTTCTGCTGCCTGGAGTTTGTAGAGTTTTGTAGGAAAGTAGATGCAAAGTAATTACAGTGCATATTGCAGTTTAGGCATTATGGACATTTCTGGCAACAGACTGTCTAGCTTTTGGGTAAGAAAGCATGCAGATTTTTTTAACTGGGTTAGTACTTTACTTGCTACAGACTGTGTGACCTGTGAATGACAATGACTGGTCCACCTAAGTACATTTATCATAATCATTGATATAATTATTAAAATATCTCATTAGATTCTTCAGTTTAACAGCTTTTAAATGTTGTTCCTACTAGTTATATTCTTTACATCATTCAAGATTTTGTCAAATGGATTGGCTGAATTAACCAATTCTAACTTACCCTAGGCAAAGTTTATCACTTCCTTAAAGCTAAAAAATCTCTGCTTTTTGAAAGTTATACATATACGTATATATGCGCAGGTGTGCGCACACCCACACAAAGAGGTAGGCATGCATAGCTCCGCTATAGTTAGCATTAGGCATTGTATGAACCACAACTACTCCCATAGGAGTGAATGGGTTGTGAGTTTTAATAAAAAAAATCCCTATTCCTTTCAGTAAGTGACATTACCTTTTTTTTAATTAATTTATTTTTTTTTTTAACATCCATCTGACCTACAACTATCTTAGGCAGACTTGTATAACTCTTTAATACTACACTATAACTCCTTAATACTAGACTACAAACATTTTTTTTGGTCTAGGAAAGTTCATGCTACAAGATATACCATGAAGAAAACCATAAGCTATGCATCATAAAAGCTTGCAAACAACAACAAAAAAAAAACTCACTGCCAAACCCATCATAAAACTCCAGCTAATGTGTAGAGAAGTCTGAAACAGTGGTGTGGCACATGCAGGAGATCAGTAACATCACAAAGCATCAGTAAGAAAGTAAATGTACTGCAGTACTGATGAGTATATGCAACATGGGGCACAGAGCATTCACAACATAAATGTGCACTCCACTCGGTGCAGAAAATATTACATACTGTGTAGATAAACAGTCTGCAGTTTACAGTGTAATAATAGCAAAAGCACACTGAGTGGTGCCTGGCAAGTCTGATCATAGGGTACTTGCACGTTAGTGAGTACCATGTGAATGTAGCAAAATATTGGTACACACTATTATGCCAAGGAAAACTGTAGATTACACTGGAAATAACTATGCAGTAAAGACTGAATATTTATGGAGCACACAAACGTCTTTAAAAAAACCTACCATAGCAACAACTGGCCCAGAGCTCATGTACTTGATCAGCTGGCCAAAAAATGGACGGTCACTGAGTTCCAGGTAGTGCTCTTTTAACAAACTCTCTGAAGCCTAAAGAGAGAGAAAAATGCAGAATCCTTAGTGCTTTTTTTCTACTATTCATCTCAAACTGCATTTACTGCAATCCACACATTTACTGTAAGCTCTCAAGCACAGGGAAAAGTGGGCTCTTTAGAAAAGGAAAGCAGCAGATTACTTGGAGAGAAATGCAAATTATGGGAACAAGACATGTAGAATAATGTTTTGGAGGAGGAGTGAGGCTTAAGGGAAGATGGGAATTGATCAATTTACGTAATGTTGAATTGATGATAAACATACAAAAGAATATATGTGATGTATAATGTTTGCAACTGGGAATACGTTAATATTGTTGGTTTTCTTTTACATAAATGTATGTGCTGATGTCTTTAGTGATAATTCAATAAAGGTGCTAAAA
The DNA here is from genome assembly GCF_019279795.1 of Protopterus annectens. Classification (NCBI taxonomy): domain Eukaryota; kingdom Metazoa; phylum Chordata; order Ceratodontiformes; family Protopteridae; genus Protopterus; species Protopterus annectens. The sequence continues at coordinate 781,524,585 of NC_056746.1, read as the reverse complement.
ACAAAACAAAAAAAAAAAAAGAAGAATGCATGCAAGTAATTTATGTAAAATAAAATTTAGTTTTCACATATTAAACTTGATCTTTCAGCTAGATCAAGCTCAGCACCTCAAAAGTCACCTTATCTGAGCTTGCCACCTATCAAAACAATGAATAAACATCCTTGCTAAAATAAAAGTAATGTGTTTGTGAAAGAGTGTGTGTGTGTGTGTGTGTGTGTGTGTGAGAGAGGGAGAGAAAGGGAGTGTATGAAAATTACAGATGATTGTGTTTGTGCTTATGTTGCTGTCTGCATGTTTGAGTGAATGCGTGCATGAAAGCAGAGACAGACTATGTGTGTGTGAGTGACAGAGACAGAGTATGAAAGTGACAACGATTCCTAGTAGTGTGTGTGTGTGAGAGAGTGAAGAAAGAATGATGCCTGGTAGCAGCAACAGTTTTAAGTACCTTCTGACCTCTTACATACCTGTCAACCTCTTGGCAAAAGAAATCTGGACAAAGCCTAACATAATTGGGGGGGGGGGGGATGCTAAGAAACAGGGGCACATTTTAAATGCTGCTCTTATTAACTTTGAAACTTGCTAGAACAGGATTTCTGTTGTTAGCATGTATTTTCTGAAGGATATGAAATCTGAAACTGAAATGCATGTTATTATCTGAAGGAAATAAAACTTTGAAACTTAAATGTATGTAATTATTTAGTAACTTCTGTCTCCAATGACTGGCAATAAACCAAACATTTTTGGAATAAGGGACCAAAAATATACAATAAACACCTGGATTTTTAAAGTGTTAAATTCTGGATGTAAAATACTTCCTCCAACACCATTAGCATATACTACAACATGTAAAAGTTCAAAAAGTATATATACATCTCCAGCAGCTTACAGCAGATCCTTTCAAGTAATTCCAGAGCCAGGTAAAAGTTAATAAAATGTTTTAATGTAACAGAACACAGTTAAGTGCTTCAACAAATAATACATTTGCTTCATCAGATCTTTACAATAAAAAACATACACATCATATGTGGACAATGCCACAGCATACAGCACCCACCTCATCCCTGCATAGGTTTTCCTACAGCAATTTCTTCTGATGATATTTCACCAAGGCTGTTTTCTACTGATGACTCCAGTCTGTCTGGTCCTTTAATGGTGAAACCCTTTGTAGAGCAGAGCATGTGTGCTGTATCTTTAAGAAGCATTTTAAGGACCAAACTTGCATATGAATAGCAGGCACGTGCTAGCTTCAGTGCTATTTTGAGTGTGCAGCCAGACAGTGAGCATGTATGAGTGTAACAGCTAGTTTGCATATAAGTTTACCCAAGTTAAAATTATTAAGCCTCAATCCGGATGTGTTTGTACATAATAAATCTCCTTGAACAGAACCCACAAAGTCTCGTCTATTACATCCTGACTAGACAAGTGACAACCTTCTGTAGTCATATGTATACCAATATGCACTGAGCAGCATTGAACAGACAAACATCTTGCTGCAAGTCATCAGGGCATGATGCACTGTGCCACTTGAGGAATCTAGGTAACGAAGGTGGATGTTCAACAAGCCAAGCACATATTCAATGATGCTGCAGATCTGTGACAGTGCACTGACAGGCCTTTCATCCATGCCCAGTGATTTCCCTATCAGTATCACTGGTTACGGCTCTAGTTCATATACGGCATCACCAGTAAGAAGTCCCTGAGTTAAGTCACCCCACACAGATTAGTTTACACTATGGTGTTAAGGGGTAAGGTGGACTTGATTAAAGGAATGAGTTTATTGCTTTTATTGCTCTTAATAGAACCGCCCTCTGTAACTACTCCCTTGCTCCAAATACTCCCTTGCTCCAAATAATCTGATTATATAAATAACAAATGTCTTTAATGCTTTTCATTATACTCAGATAGGATCACTTGTTTGTGTGTTTTAATAAAGGATATTCCATTTTGAACTCAACTGAGGACTACCTATTTTCTATTTTGCTATTTTGTTGCACATATTTTACAGTTCAATTTTTATTAGTGAACTAGGTGCATAACATATTTTAAGGAGTGAACTTCTCCCCTCCACACTGCAAAGTTTCTTCTTGGTTTGACAGAGGAAAATAACTAACATAAATAATCTGGGACTTAAAGGGGGTGCACCAGCTAGAAAAATCTCTTCTCCACTTACATATATGATTTTTCTACTAGCAGGTTTTTCAACCTCCTTTGGTACCTACTGCATAAACTCAGAGAAAATGTGCCTAAAACTCATCATTCAAGAAGTCAACTGGAGTGTCGTCAGGTTCGACTGCACCCAACAACCTCCATCTTGTGTGAATAAATCCAGTATGTGGGGAAGCTTGTGTTACCTGCCCTTGGCCACTTTCCAAAGGGAGAAAAAGTGTTGCCTGGGTTGAAAGGGAGTCACCACTACTATCTTTGGAGAGTCCATCAGGATCTTTAGATGAACTCTGAATCAGTGCACAGGAGCATTCCCATCCATTGGAATGAAAAGGCACCCTTCTTCCAGGTGTGTTTGCAAGAATCGTGAAGCAGACTTTCTTTAATTGCCTGGTTTGAAAGGAAGCAAACAGATCTATTCAAGGTGTTACCCACAGTTGGATCAATTTTTGGATGACCTACTGGTGTGGCTTCTATTCGTGAGGTGCAGCTTGTCTGCTACATTCATTTTGCTCTAATGGAATGTATGAGGCCTGAAGAGACAAACTAAGCTTAACTTCCACCTCTCAGGCCACCTTGGCAAATGTCTGTCATTAATGTGTTTTTGTCTGAACTGCTCGAGTCTTGTGTGAACTTGCACTTTCACCCATTTAAATAGAGCCCCCCCCACACACACACACACACACACACACACACACACACAGCAAACTCTGAAGCATCTGCTGTAACAGACTGAAGGGGAGATGGAAGGAAGAAGGGTAGACCTGAGTTGAGAGAGAAAGTACAGTTGTGTACACTTACCATAAATGTAGATGTTCCAGTGTATTCACTGTTGCAGTCATTACATTTGGGTTATCTGCTTGCAGTAGCCCTCAGTCTGCCTGATTAACAAAGTCTTGGGTCCTGCGTTGGTTGCTGTCCCTTCTTCCATGACGTCAGGGGTATAAAACATGCAGCCCACGCCATCACATCAGTTTTTCTTGCCCCAGATGTCAGGTGCCCCCCTAATGGGAAGCAATTAAAAATATAAATACACTGATATACCTCCAACAAAAAAGCAAATGCACCAAAAAGCTTTTTGAGCATAGTAAGGGAGAGTAGAGATATAGCCAAGAGAAGAAGGGGGGCTGGAGGGAAGGTAACCAGGACTGCAACAGTGAATACACAACTGTACTATGTGTTTCACTGTTGCAGTCATTACATTTGGGTAGACTCCCAAAGCTAAGGTTGGGAGAAGGAATTTAAATAGAATTAGGACCAGCTATAAAGCCCTGCAGGACTGCAGTGGCAAAGCCAGCTCTGGATTTAGAGAAAATTGGCAAATGATAATGCTTGGTGAAAGTATTTACAGAACTCCAGGGCAGCAGCTTCTAGGATGTCCCTTGTAGGGACGCCCCTGAGAAAGGCTGTAGAGGTAGATGCAGCCCTGGTTGAATGGGGTCTGATGCCCTGTGGGATAGGTTTTCCATGGTGCTTACAGCAGAAATGAATGCAATGGCCTATCCATTTTGAAATGGTTTGCTTTGAAATAGCTTTCCCCTCTGTCCCTGCAGCAAATGCCACCAGTAGTTGTTCAGATTTCCTTTGAGGTTTAGTCCTGTCCAAGTAGAATCTAAGTTGTCTGTGCATATCTAAGGAGTGTAGCATCCGTTCCTCTTTGTTCTGTTGGTTAGGAAAGAAGGTAGGCAAATGAATGGACTGATTAAGAGCCACACTAGACACTACCTTGGGCATGAAGGAGGGACTGGTTCTGAGGGACACCCTGTCCGCATGAAAGATGATGAAAGGATCCACTGCCATAAGGGCCTGTAATTCAGATACCCTTCTTGCAGAAGTGATTGCTAAAAGGAAAGCGGTTTTCCAGGAAAGGAATTTTAAATCTGCAGTAGCAGCTGGCTCGAAAGGAGGAAGAGTGAGTTTTTCCAAGACAAAGTTAAGGTCCCAGGCTGGAGTTGGAGCTCTCCTGGGTGGCCTTAAATTTTTGGCCCCTCTGAGGAACTGCTTGAGCAGTGGGGGGAGGATCTGTGCTACAATGAGCTGAAATGACTGAGACATGAATTTTGATGGAGGAAAAGGAAATGCCCTTATGAAGCATCTCAGTCAAGTATTGTAGAATCTGAAGTAAACTGGGCAATGCTGCGCTCATCCCGAGATTGGTTCCAGGCACAAAATCTTTTCCATTTTGCAGCATAAGATTTTCTAGTACTAGGTCTCCTTGCCTCTAAAATGATATCCATCACTGATTTACTGAGGGATGGTAAAGGAGAGGTTAGCGAATAAGCCAGGCTGCTAGGTTCAGGGTTTGCAGCTGAGGGTGCAGAATCTGGTTCTCCTGCTGAGACAACAGGGAAGGAGTCTGGGGGGGGGGGCAAGCGTGACGCACTATGCAAGAGGGGGTACCAGTGTTGGCGTGGCCAGTATGGTGCAATTAAAACTGTCCTTGGCTTGTCCTGTTTGATCTTTAGTAGTACCTTGGGGAGCAGAGGGAGAGGAGGAAAGGCATAAACTGATAGGTTTTTCCAGCTGAAGGACAGAGCATCCACTTTCACTTTTTTGTGGGGAATCCTTGTGCAAAATTTGTCCAATTGATGGTTCTGGGGGGAGGCAAACAGGTCTATATTTGGGCTCCCCCATTTGCTTGTCAACATGTTGAAAATCCTTGGTTCCAGTTTTCACTCGTGTGGGTCCATGAGGTTTCTGCTTAATCCATCTGCCAGTGTATTTAGTTTTCCTGGAAGGAATTGAGCTTGTAGATTCACTTGGTAGCTCATGGCTGTGTTCCACAATGCCATGGCTAGTCTGCAGAGGGGGTAAGAATGTGTACCCCCCCCTGCTTGTTTATGTACCACATGACAGTAGTGTTGTCCGTCTTTACCATTAGCTGTCCTGGAAGAATGTGGTCCTTGAAGGCTGTCAGTGTATTCTGTACAGCTAACATTTCCTTTTGATTTATGTGCAGGTGCATTTGACTTGGGTTCCATTTGCCCTGAATGCACTTCCCTGCCAGTTGAGCCCCCCATGCATAGTCTGATGCATCTGTTGTTAAGGTTTGGGCGGCAGGGGGTAGTGTGAATGGTAGTCCCCTGTTTTGGTGGCAAGCCTCTGCTCACCAAAGGAACTCTAGGCATAGGGAAGGTATGACAGGAATCATTGCTTCTAGATCCTGTAAATGTTGACACCATAGGCTTTTGAGAAACCACTGTAGTTTCCTCATATGCAGCCTTGCATATGGAATTAGAAGAATGCAGGAGGCCATGAACCCCAAGGCTTGCAGTATTTGCCTTGCAAATAACTGGGTTTTTGTGGCCAGTTGTTTCAAGTAGGATGTCAAATTAATCCATTTCTCTGGCGTGAGGAAAGCCATCTGGGAAGTTGTATTCAAGCTTGCTCCCAGGAATATAAATTTGTTGACAGGGTACCAGGTGTGATTTCTTTTCATTTATGGTGTACCCCAGACAAGTCAGCACCCTCAGAACAAAGGCCAGATGATTCAAAAGTATGTCCTGGCTTTCTGCCTGAATTAGACAATCGTCCAGGTATGGGTATATTTGAATATTTCTTTACCTGACAAATGCAATGACTGGAGCTAGGCACTTTGTGAACACCCTGGGCGCAGAAGATAAGCCAAAGGGCTTAGCACAGGAAGCAGCTGGTGAAGAGTCAGCATTTTGAATTTTGGAATCACCAGAAAGGTGTTTAGAGTAGAAAGGTCCAGGTTAGGATGCCATGTATTGCCTTTTCTCGAATAGAAAGAGTGTCCCTTTTCCTCTTCTGGTGCCAACTGAATAGCCCCCATGCTTAAGAGAGAGAGAGTACTTGATTTTGGGCCTCTGCCCACTGATTTGGGGGTAGATTTGGCCACCTGCTTGGTGTTAGTAAAGTGTGGAAATGAAATCTGTATCCTTGGGACACTATATTTAAAACCCATTTGTCCTGGGTAATGAGTTCCCAGTTTCTGGCCTGCAGACCAATCTTTCCACCTGTAGGAGCATTCAGTTGTGAAGTGCTTGGAAGTTTTAAAAGCAAATAATTGAGACAGTTTTCCATAGGGGGGAGTTTTACTATTCCCAGATTTGGGTGCGGAAACCCCCCACTGCTTAGTCTTGTGTGTCCCCGGGAACTGAAATCTGGGGTTTCTGCTGTGTCTGGGTTTGGCTTGAGAAGACCTGGAAGGGGCTGGAAAGGACCAATTCTTAGTGGGCCAGTGCCTACTAAATCTAAGAGGCTGAACTTGTAAGAAATCTTTAACAGTTTGCATAGATTTAGCTTTATCTTCCATCTTTTTATGAACTTCCTTAGCTTTGTTGCCAAACAGGTGGTCCTGATTTAAGGGAGCATCCAACACTTTAGCTTTAACATGATCAGGCAAAGATTGCTCTTTAAGCCAAGCATGCCTTGTGAGCACAGACCCAGTAACAGCAGCCCTGCAAGAGGCCTCTAATGAATCAAATCCACACTGCAAAGTATGTTTTCCAACCAGTTCAGCAGAAGGCATTAAATCCTGTAATTCTTTCAGCACTGTCAGGAATCAACATAATTTTCTGTTTAAGCAATCCAATAACATGTTCTTGATACTTCAACATATGGAACTGGCAGTTGGCAGGGCCAAGGTTGTAGAAGCTTCTTAGAGGGACAGTGCCTACTAAATCTAAAAGTGTAAACCTTCTTATCCCATCTATCCAGTGCCCTGGAGTCTCTATCAGAAGGGGTAGAATTTTTAGGAGTAGAAGTCTTGATGCTCTTGGGTCCCTGTGAAACAGTCTCTGGATCTGCAACAGGATTTTTTAAAAAGGAGCTTGTGTGAATCAGGAACCCTGTAACATGTCAGGTTTACTGGGAGCAGGAGGCAAAGAATCAGGGGGCCAAACTAGATTCCGAAAAGGCATCATCAACAATGTCTAGTACAGGAGGTCTAGCTAAAGGCCTATGCTGAGGCAGGAGTAAGAAATCCCTAAGCCTCTTTTTTGAATCAGAAAAATCCTGGCTTTCCCAGTGGAAATGCTCCCATAGTGTATGTAAGGTTTTACCAAAAGAAAAATCCTCTGGAGGAGAAGCAGAGGAAATAGAGTCATCTGCATCAGAATCCTCATAAGTAGATCATCAGAAGAATCAGAAAAATCAGAATCCTGGTCAGAAGATTCATAACCAACTTCAGTCCTAGGTCTCTTAAAAGGGAGAGGTTGGCTTCCCCTGATTAGAGTTATAAGATCTTCAGCCATTCTTATAATTTGTTTTTTGGGCATAGAGGCCTGAGCATGCGGCCTAGGCATCAGTTTCTTAGGCATAGTTCGAGATTTAGGCCTAAATGAAGAAGGAGGTTTCGGTTTAATATGCATGTCCGTAGGCCTGAATACACCCTCAGAAGCCGGTGCCTGCAGAGCGGCTCCGGACCCATCCAAGGTAGAGACATCTGCAGGATCCACAGTTGAAGCATCTCACGGCATACCGGACTCTGAATGGGTCTCAGTAGAGGCCTGCGAATCAGAAGTAGCGGGTATCAGGGGCTGCGAAAGCGCCTCACTGTGTACCGGCGAACTGGCAACTGGCTTAGGAGAAGATTTGGACCTAGGCGGCCTGTCTCTTGTCTTTATCTTTGCGTTTTTTCAGAATCCCGGTAGTCGGATGGCTAACCAAAGACATTTCTGTATAATTAAACCAAGAACCATAATATTTAGAGGCGAAAATATACCGACGACGGATAGTACGCCGATTAAATAAAGCACAAAACCAACAGAAAGGTACTTCGTGGTCAGGGCCTAGGCAAGGAATACAGTATGAATGAAAATCTTTTTGAGGTATTTGCTTTCCACAAGTAATGCAATTATTAACTTTTACTGACATAGTTAAGGAGCAAGAAAAAGTTTTCCCAACGGGGTACTTAGCTTTAGTTGAAGACTTCGGTTCTGAAACTCGAAAACGAAAATTTCAGGAGTCGGCCGACTGGCACTTGCGAATTGCTTCTGCTTTGGGCACCACATGGCAAGAAAGACTGATGTAATGGCGTCGGCTGCATGTTTTATACCCCTGACGTCATGGAAGAAGGGACAGCAACCAACGCAGGACGCAAGACTTTGTTAATCAGGCCGACTGAGGGTTAATGCAAGCAGATAACCCAAATGTAATGACTGCAACAGTGAAACATGAAGAACATCTGGTTTACCCACAATACTACCTTCCGTCTTACAAACCTCAGCACCGGAATCTGAAAAGATAAAAGGACATTGATGGTTAGACCAGAATAACCGAAGGTAAAACTGAATTTTTCTCATATGAAGTCTAGACAAGGAGAAACATGGCAATCACAGAAGCCATAAAACCCCAAAACCTGAAAACTATATGTGGAAGACACCAGAGATTGGCTGGAAATGCTCAGGAAGATTCTATGTATAGTTCTTTGTCTACTAGAAGAAAAGCTCTTCCTAGAGAATTATCCAGGAAAAATTATTCTGTGTGAAGGGATGAAAGATGACTTCTGCAAAGTTCACTTGAAAACCCAGACTGAGCAGGAATTTCTTGGCAAATGGAAAATGAGGTTGCAAAGATATATGACGACTATCCAAATACAGAAAGATATGAACATCTTGAAGTCGGCAATATGAAATAACTTTACCCAAAGACTTTTTAAATACCCTTGGTGCAGGAGACAAACCAAAAAGGTAAAATGTAAAAGTGATAATGTAAGACAGACATAAAAAATCTTAAAATCATCTGAAATCTTTGCCAACAAAATTGCTACAGTAAACATCTTTTAGTCATCTAACATTACCATGAACGTAATAAAGGAATGAGAGTTAGAGTTTTGAAGGGATAACATTGTGACCTTTGGGACCTTGATATATGGATTGAGAAAGGAGAGGTCTACAACTGTCTCCAGGTACCCTTTTTCTTTGACACCAGAAAGATCAATGAATAAAAACCTCAGCCCCTCAATCTGTGAGAACTACATCGAAGACCCCCTGAGACAACATATGTCCCAAAACTGGATGAAACAGGTATGCTTAGTTTACAGGATGAGGTAGAATTCCCTGCAAAGGAGGAAGGGACAACAACTGCCAACTGTATAAGTTGGATTGAGAGAATCCATTTTTCTGAAATGACCCGTTACCACTGGGGAAGATCCAGACCTAGACTGATGGACAGACTGCCGGGTTAGGGGTGGGGCAACCTAGAGAGGCAAGTAGTCATTCTACATTTTTGAACTGTCCTTGGATCTGGGAGGCTTTCCCTTTATTTTTAGAGCCTTTTTGCCATTGCTTTTAAAAATCAAGTTTGGTAGCACGCTGCTGCAGAAAGAGACAACTGCAGGTTGTGGGAATATCCAGCTGCAACAAATCCCAATACTTTTTCTGGAAATAGGGATCAAATTCTGTTCCCGATGACATACCTCATACATTTCAGCTAAGGTTTCAGGAAAAGACAGCTATTCTGTAGGGAAATTTGAAATAACACATTCCCCAGAATCAGAATCTACAGCTTGAGGAGAAATCACAGAAGAAAAAATACTCCTGCTCCAGTCCCTGTTTTTCTGACTAATAACCAGTGTCATAATGAGAGGGAGTGCTTTCTTTGTTTTCCCTGTCCACAGTAACAAGTGCAGAAGATGACACATTCTTATTTTTTTTTTCTTTGAGAGACTCCCTAGAAAATGATGATTCACAGCAGGGGCTCTACCGCGGTCATAGCAAACTATGCAGTGGACATTCATCCGCTACTTCTAAGCCTGACAAGAGTAGTTACCTTTCGCTGATATTGGGAGAACCCTATCACTACAGAGGATGTACCTAAATCATGGTCCTTAATGCTTTCCCAAGGATCTACACCTGATGGACCGACAGACACTTACCATAGGAGGTTACTAGGGTAATGGCCCTGGGGCCCTTAACAAGCCTAGCCAAGAGTTTATGCCAAAAAAAAAAAAACCTCAGTCAGCCCCTGTCACCCCTGTCAGTGAGGGACAAAGGTGGAACCCATGGGACAAATTTGTGGTTTCCCATCCACTCATCAAGGCTGCGCTTGAAGAGGGTCAGCAAGGTACTCTGTTTGACATGTATGGGAAGTCTATTCCAGAGACCGGGCAGCCTCGGAGACAAACTTCCCTCTCCAGCAGGTTTTGCTGATGTTGCACATTACATTTACGCATACTGAGCAGGTAATGCGCGACGAGTTATTACAGATATGGAGCATCTCTAGTAGGGCAGAGTCCAATATTGCCTTGTAGGCGAGACTCAGATCACCTCTGAGCAATCTGTATGATACCGAGTAAAGTGATAGTGATTTGAACCTGTCCACATAGGACAGGTGTTGGAGGCCATGCATTCTCTGTGTGAGGTATTTTTGTGGCCCTTCCAGTTGGTGCAGGTATTTGGAGAGATGCATACCAAATGGGGCATTATACTCAATTATGGGTCTAATGATGGAGAAGTACAGAGATAATTATCGCCTTTTTTCTGGATGCAATCCCTTTACTTGTGAGAGAAACCAAGTATAAGGCTTTTCTGACCACTGCCGCCACATGGTGGTCGAATGCGAGAATGTTGTCAACCTGAGTACCCAGGACCATGTTTTTGCCAAATGGTATAATACATTTTTTTTTGCATTTAACTTAAGGCTGTGACTTTGGCACCAGTTATTTGCAGTTGTGAGATCCTCTTGCAGTATGGTCACGTCATCTGGGGAGTCAATGACAGCACCCAACTTACAGTCATCTGCAAACTTGGTCAGCCACAGGCCCTTTGTCTTTGCCTGGCCCTCTGAAAAGTAGATCCCAAAGAGTAGGGGTCCCAGGACAGATCCCTGGGGAATACCACTAGTGACAGGTCTGCTGTCAGAGGTGGTGGTGCCTATTTTGAACTTCCTATCTGTGAGCCAGTTGGCCACCCATCTGACAAGACAGGGATTAACACCGAGTTGCGTTAGCTTTTCGATGAAGCCCAAGTGGGTGATTGTGTCTAAGGCCTTGGCCAAGTCAAGGTAATCTGTATGTACTGACTTTCCTGTCATTCAGGACCTTGGTGGCAGTCTCAAAGAAGTCGACTAGGTTCAGTAGGTAAGATCTGCCCCTGACTATTCCAAATTGGGTGGGGTTGAGTGTTTGGAGATTGCCTATGTCTTTGTTTATGAGATCCATAATACTACACTCCATGGATTTAGAGATCAGACTTGTCAAGCTAATGGAGCGATAGTTTCCCAGGTCAGTAGTGGCATCACCTTTGTGCAAGGGGATGATAATGGTGGTTCTCCACTCTGCTGGAATGAAGCCTGTAATTAGGCTGTGGTTGAATAGGGTCTTCAACGGCAAAGCTAGTTCTTGCTGGAGATGGTGCAGAATGCAGCCTGGGATATTATCAGGTCCCATGGAAGCTGTGTTCTTTGCCTTGGATAGGGCCTTTAACACTTGATCTATGGAAATGTGAGGTGTGGGAGAAGTATCAGGAATGTCGACTGGGCCTTTGGGGGATGATAAGGGGGTAAAATTTGTGCTGAACCTATCAGCCAGCAGGCTGACTAAGTTGGCAGGATCAGTGTAGGTGGTACCATTAAGTACTAATTCAGAACAAACTAGGCTTTGCCATGGAGGTTCCTAACGTAACTGAAGAAGGACTTGTGGTTTCCCTTTGTTTCAGAGACTAATTTTAACTCATAACTGGCTTTGGAGTTTTTCACTAGTGATCTAATTTGCTTGTTGAGGTGGAGGAGGGAGATTTTCCAATTTGGGATTTGTTCTTTTATCCTTTACCATGTTTTCTATTCTACACCCCAAACTATGAGACTTTCTTCCAAGCATCTCCAACTTCTGTTCTGATAAAAAAGGCTAAAACTGCCAGAACCTGCCCAAAATACAACAAGACCATGGTTTAGACAACCTTCAACTATTTTGGCATAAACCCTTACACATTAAAGTTTCAGACTAACACCATATAATCTGTACACTTGTGTAATATATCTATTCAGCTCATTTTGTAATTTTTCTCCCTTAATAGTTTTCCTATTTACATTTTTGACACACCTGCTTATTTCAAATCATATTGTATTAAACTGTGTTAACTGTAATAAGTAGTCAACCTGCCCTTATCACTGTGCATACTTCTGAATACACATCTGCATTTGGCCTTTTCATTCTGTCTAAAGTGTATATTTGCCTGTCTGCATGTATCAAAATTGTCTTCTCAAGGCTTTGAGTGAAATGCGTCTACTCTTCAACAATTATCACTTGTCCACTATAGGGTCACAGTCAATTTTAAATAAATGTGAGTCCTGGTAATAGCGGAGAGTTGAGGCCCTCGTACATAGACTCCAACAGTCACCTAGGTTTCTTGCATAAAAACTAAGCAGGAGCTTCCAGGCCGCAATGTAAATAAGGTTAGGGCACTGAAGAAAAACATAACTGTTTCCCTATTCAGTAATATAAAAGATCAGGAAGAGGACCCCCCACAACAGGGCCTGAGGGAGCGCCATCTTGTCCATCTCCACTCTTGGCCTTTCCCCATTTCAAATAAACTCTAATTGTAGCCTGAAATTCCTCAGTGTACTTGTGGGAATATCCTGGAAAAGATACAATGCCAAAGGAAATAAAAACATCTGGAGTGCCTGTATCCTGCTCTGATCTGGCTCCAAGAGTAAATTCATCTACTCAGCAAATAAGCTCCCACAACTGCCAATTAATCTACACTAACAAACACCTTCTATTTTATTACTAAACATATCACCTCATGAACTCTTAACTGCAATTTCTAATCAGTGCAAGGCCTGAGAAGAATTAAAATTTACTCCAATAGTCTGCAGTTTACTTACATTAACTTATAACCTGAAAATTTATCATACACCTCCAGTATCGCAAAAGGTCTAGGCAAGTTTCCCTCAGGACCAGATACAAGCAAGCCATTTGCTAAAAATGAAAGTATATTCTCACTCCTAATCTATACCTCTCCTAATCTCAGATCTTTAAATCCACTCTGACAAAGGTTTCATATGTAAAGTAACCTGAAAGGTAACAAGTGGAAATCATGTCTAATGCCTCTTGTAATTTCAAATATTTCTATAAGGTGTCCACTTATTTTCACCCTGGCCAATACGAACACACAAATCAACTGGTAAAGCCCAACAAAATCCTCAGGCATACCAAACGCTCAAGACTCCCCCAAAATTAAGGCCATTCTATATGACCAAATGCCTTCTCAGCATCAAGGGAAATTAGAAACAATGGTTAGCTGAAACCCTGGCCTCATGGCCTTCTCAATATTATGAAATATCTGCTACATCAGAATAAAGCCAAACAATTCATTGTTCTCTAAACCTGGGAACACTTTTTAGACTAAATAATAAAAGTGCCATAAGTAAACAAAACTAAGGACTGACATTGTCCTACACAAGGCTGAGAGTGAAGAATCTTTTCCACCTTTAAGAATCCTCAACAACAATGACTTTCAATTCTTTGTAATTTCTCTGACAACCAAAACAGAGCTGAAAAAACATTAGAGCTGCCCCATGGTAGCATCTCCTCCAACCCAAAAGGACCAGGTAACTTCTTCCTTAGCTGCAATAACCAACCACTTTTTCTAGGAATACAGGCCACACAATATTTTCCTAGTTATCATTAGCTAAGACTAGTAGAGAATATGCCAAAATAAAACGTATGGCTTCCTGCCTATTGCTGGCTGATGACCATGAGACTCATACAACTGCTGAAAGAATAATCCATAGGTCTTCAAAATTACACCTGGGGTTATTCTTTGCTCTACACCATTAATATCTATTAGTGTCAAAACAATACATTAAATTTTATCTGTCTAAGCCTGTGAGGCTGTGAGCCAAGGATCTCTGGAATGTCAGAGTAATTCCAAAATATTTCAACTGAATACTTTACAGTTGTCAGTCGTGCTTAATACAGCCTGCATCTCCTTTATAACTTCCCTTATCTCCACCCTTGTCTGACCAGCAGCCTCAAGATTTTAAAGGTTCTGAAGTAAGGCCATCCAAACCCCCATGCTATACTTTTTGTAAGCCTATACAGGGCTTAGTGTTCTGCATAATTCCCTCAGGATGGCCTTCCAGGCATGCCATTGATCAAACCATCAAACAACTGTGCCCTGTCATCTTCCTCCAACCTTTTGCTGTTCAGCTAACCAGATTGGAAACTCAAATCACAAGCTACATTACACAAAATCTCCACATTTCTGGCAAGGAGCTATCTTGATGACCTGGTGGAGGCATGGTCCAAATACATAAAAAAGTATAAGGTTTAAAGGTGCCTATTCAATACAGTTACTCTAGAGACCAAGCTTTATTGTTTCAACAGTAAATGCAATACACATGTGACTAATGGGTATAAAAAGAAAACTCTGTGGTATCCCTCGAAGTCTCAGTTTTTTCTGGGTTATACTGGGTTAAAAACAAAGAAGAAACGTTGCAGTGAGGAGGGTGTAAAGGTCATTCCTTAAAATAATGTTATGCACTTAGTTCACAAATAAAACAATCGAACTGTAAAATATGTACTACAAAATAATAAAACAGAAAATAATAGGTAGCCCATAGTTGAGTTACAAATGGAATATCCTTTACTGAAACACACAAACAAGCAATCCTAGTTGAGTATAATGAAAAGTATTAAAGACATTCATTATTTATTTATAATCAGGTTATTTGGAGTAAGGGAGTGGTTACAGAGGGTGTTTCTGTTAACAGCAATAAAAGAAATTAAATCATTCCTTTAACCTAGTTCCCCTTCCCCTTAACACCGTAGTGTAAACTGAGAATGTGCTACCTTAGAACTGAAACTAAAAAGCTAAAGAAAGATTAAAATATATAACATAAGAACTTCTTAATAAGGCTAACTTACTAATCCAAACTTTAATAATTAAGAAAAGTACAGTTTTGTACCTACCATAAATGTAGATGTTTGAGGATCCACATTGCTGCAGTCCTAACTATTGGGTAGTCCGCTGTCCAGTCGGCCCGAATACCAAAGTATATGGCTGACGTCGGTCACGGCGCATTAGACTGACGTCAGAACGTCAGGGTACTAATGCGCATGACCGACGTCATATCCTCAGTCTTTTCTTGCCCCAGATGTCAGAAGACCCTAAAAAGACAAGGCCAAAACCAAAACACACCAAACATACCTGCACCAAAATATATACAATATATACAAAGGTACCAGAATATAATCTCACCTACACAACCACCCCTAAACACAGAGGGAAGGAGGGAGGGTAAATTGGACTGCAGCAATGTGGATCCTCGAACATCTACATTTATGGTAGGTACAAAACTGTACTATGTTCTTCATTCCACATTGTTGCAGTCCTAACTATTGGGTAGAATCCCAAAGCAGAGGTAAGGGAGGCTGGCAAATCATAAGGAAGCAGGAGCTGATAACATGCCTTGCAAAATAGCTGTGGCAAAACCAGCCCTAGACTTAGAGTAGAGAGGAAGGTGGTAATGCTTAGAGAAAGTATGCACTGAACTCCAAGTAGCTGCCTCCAAAATATCCTTAGTTGCCACCCCCCTTAGAAATGCTGTTGAAGTGGCAGTAGCCCTAGTGGAATGAGGCCTAATGCCCGCTGGAATCTCTTTGCCATGATGGGAATAACAAAATGCAATGCAAAACCCAATCCACCTAGAAATAGTTTGTTTTGACACAGGCTTGCCCTGAACTGAAAGCAAAAGAAACAAACAACTGCTGAGACTGTCTAAAATCCTTAGTCCTGCTTAAATAATAACGTAATTGCCTGTGTACATCTAAAGTGTGCAAAATCTTTTCCCCTTTATTTTGGGGATCTGCATAAAAAGTAGGCAAATGAATAGTTTGGTTTAAAGCCACACTAGAAACCACCTTAGGCATAAAGGAAGGATTAGTACGTAATGATACCCTATCCTTATGAAAAATCAAAAAAGGCTCAACCGCCATAAGGGCCTGTAACTCAGAAACCCTTCTTGCAGAAGTAATGGCCAACAAAAAAGCAGTCTTCCAAGACAAGCATTTCAGGTCAGCAGTAGCTGCAGGCTCAAAAGGTTGTAGAGTAAGTTTCTCCAACACAAAATTGAGATCCCAAGCAGGAGTAGGAGCTCTACGTGGGGGTCTTATATTCTTTGCCCCCCTAAGAAATTGCTTGAACAAAGGATGTGAAAACAATGGTGGGTCACAATCATAGTGAGCTGAAATTGCTGCAGCATGAATCTTAATGGAAGAGAAAGACAAACCTTTGTCCAATAACTCAGTAAGATATTGAAGAGCCACACTCAAATTAGGCTCCGAAATCTCCAAATTCTTTGCTGCAGTCCAAAATAAAAATCTCTTCCATTTTTCTGCGTACACTTTCCTTGTACTAGGTCTTCTTGCTTCCATAATCACATTTAAAACTTGTTGAGGAAGTTGAGACCTGCTGTCTTTCAAAACAGAATATGCCAGGCTGTTAGATGAAGAGTTTGAAGCTTGACATTGAGCAGATGACCGTCCCTCTGAGACAATAGGTGTGGAATCAAGGGTAAAGGCCATGGAGGCTTCCTTACCAGACTCCTCAGTAATGGGTACCAGTGCTGCGAGGCCAATCTGGAGCTATTAAAATCATCCTTGGCTTGTCTTGTCTGACCTTTAGAAGCACCTTTGGGAGAAGAGGCAGAGGTGGAAAAGCATACACATGAAGATTTTTCCAACTGAAAGAAAGAGCATCCACTTTCCAAGCTGTGTGATGAAATCCCTTGTGCAAAACATTGGCAGCTGGTGGTTTAGTGGAGAAGCGAACAGATCTATGTCTGGAGTTCCCCATGACACTGTCAATTTTGAAATACATGAAGATCCAGTTTCCACTCGTGGGGATCCATGATTTGTCTGCTTAACACATCTGCTAAGGAGTTCTGTGCTCGGCAGAAACCTTGCCTGAAGAGTTAGTTGCAAGCTGAGCGCAGTCTCCCATAAAATCATTGCTTGCCTGCACAATGGGTAAGAATGTGTTCCCCTTGTTTGTTGATGTACCACATGACAGTTGTGTTGTCTGTTAGAATCAACACCTGCCCTGGAAGAAGTAACTCCTTGAAAGCCATTAATGCAAACTGGACTGCTAACATCTCTTTCATGTTGATATGTAGATGCTGTAGTCTGGCAGGCCACTTGTCTTGTATCCACTTTCCATCTAGATGAGCTCCTCAAGCAATGTCTGAGGCATCTGTCGTTAGAATCTGACTTGCCTCTGGCCGGGTCACAGAGAGTCCCTTGTTTAGGTGACATTCCTGAGCCCACCACAAAAATTCCTTTTGAATGCAAGGTATTATTTGAATGACAGTGTCCAAGTCCTGGCAGTGCTGTGTCCATAGATTTTTGAGATACCATTGTAGCTTCCTCATATGCAGTTTGGCATTGGGAAGCACCAGAATACAAGATGCCATGAACCCTAAGGCTTGAAGGACTGTCCTTGCAGTCAGCCCGGACTGAAGAGATAAGTGATGGAAGTAACTGGAAAGATTCTTTTGTTTGTCCGGGGTTAAAAGGCCATCTGGGCTGCTGTATTCAGTCTCACACCCAGAAAGCACATGTCTTGAGAGGGTACTAGACTGGACTTTATTTCGTTCACAGAATACCCTAGGCATCTTAGCACTGCTATGACATATTCCAAATGCTGTAGAAGGTCTTCCTTTTCTTGAGCCAGAATCAGGCAGTCGTCCAAGTAAGGATAGATTTGAATTCCTTTTAGCCTGAAGTAAGCTATCACTGGAGCCAGAACCTTTGTGAATACTCTGGGCGCAGTAGATAAGCCAAAGGGCAATGCAGAGAACTGATAATGAGAATTTCCAGCTCAAACGCAGATACTTTCTGCAACTTAGTCTTATAGGCACATGAAGGTAAGCTTCCTTGAGATCTAAAGTTACCATCCAGTGATCTTTGCCCAGCAGAGGTAAAAGCTGTTGTAACGTCAACATTTTGAACTTTGGAATGTCCAGATAAGTGTTGAGGATAGATAAATCCAAAATTGGTCTCCACGTGTTCCCCTTCTTTGGTACCAGGAACAGGCGAGAATAAAATCCTAGGCCCCTTTCTGGCACAGGAACTGACTGAATGGCTCCTATTTGGAGTAACAGAGAAATTTGTTTTGAGCCTCTGTTCTTTGTAGAGGAGGAATGTCTGGCATGCCTTTGAAAGGAGGCAAGGTATGGAAATAAAACCTGTAACCGTGGTGAATGATATCCAGAACCCATTTGTCTTGGGTAATTAAATCCCAATTTTCTTTGAAAAGAGACAGTCTTCCTCCTAGAGGTGCCGCCAGGCGAGAATGTACTGGCAGCTAAAAAGGCAGGTCATTGGGTCTGCTTACGAAAGGACTGACCCCTGCCCTCACCAGAAGTCTGAGCAGGTGAACTTCCTGTCCTAGGCCTAAAAGAACCTTGAGCTCTGCCCCTACCACGTCTAGACCTACCCCTAGACTGGGAATCATAAGCAGGATAAGTCCACCCCTTAGTAGGCCAATTTCTACTAAACTTCGGAGGCTGCACCTGCAAAAAATCCTTAACAGTTTGCATAGACTTAGCCTTGTCCTCCATTTTCTTTAAAACTGCTTCCACAGGCGAACCAAACAACACATCAGACTGTAAAGGAGCATCCAAAATCCTTGTCTTAACATGCTCAGCTAAGTTCTGATCTCTCAACCAGGCGTGCCTGAAGAACAGAACCAGTGGCAGCCACCCTCGAGGAGGCCTGCACAGCATCAAAACCACACTGCAAAGAATGCTTTCCCACTTGTTCAGAAACATGAACTAAATCCTGCAGCTCTTTACACTCAATACCTTCAGCCAGAGCATCCACCTTAGACTTCAATTGTGAAAGGAGATAATTCTGATATTTTAACATATGAAACTGACAATTCAACGCCCTCATGGCTAAAGTGGAAGAAGTGTACACTTTCTTTCCCCATCTATCCAAAGCCCTTGCCTCTATCAGGAGGAACAGGATTTTTAACCACAGAAGCCTTCACACCTTTAGGCCCCTGAGAGACAGTTTCTGGGTCCGCCCTAGGACTCTTAAAAGATACTTATGGGCTTCAGGCACCCTATAGTACCTATCCGGTTTAACTGGGGCAGGAGGCAAAGAATCAGGATTTAGTGAAGCCTCTGCAAAAACATCTTCTACAACATTCAGAACAGGAGGTATAGCTAAAGGCCTATGCTGGGGTAAAACAAGAATTCTCTAAGCCTCTTCCTGGAATCAGAGAAATCTTGACCTTCCCATTTAAAATGCTCCCTCATGGAATGCAGGGTCTCTGAAAAGAAAAATCCTCAGGAGGCGAAGCTGAAGGAGTAGAATCATCCACATCAGAATCAGAATAAGGAGGATACTCCTGCAAGTCCTCAGCAGAAGACTCAGAAGCCTCCGAACATTGCTCAAAACTCTCAAACTCAGGTTCCACCCTAGGCCTCTTATCAGGAGGGGGCATAGAACCTCTAATCATAGTAATCAAATCCTCTGCCATTTTTAGCATATGCTTCTTAGGCAAAGACCCTGAAACACTAGGAGAAACCCCCACAGAAGCTAAAGTAGGCCTGCCTCTTAAAGAAGCCTTGGCAACAGAAGGCGAGGCCCTAACCACCTTAGGAATAGAAGGAAGAACAGCCACCTGAGAAGCCCCTTCAGCCTGGCCTACTTCCTGAGAGGACACATCCTGCAACAATACAGTTTCTCCCTGAGACTCCAAAGAAACTCCTGGCAGAACCTCCGGCTCCACTGAGCCCTCTAAAGAACCGACGTCCGGGACTGTCGGTTCTTCCCCTCTAGGCTTCGCTGCTTTGTCCTTGCGCTTTTTGGCTGAAGCGGGCGTCGGAGCATCCGACGGCATTTTATAATTACAACGCTTCCCAAACACTAACCTGGCACAGTCTAACCTTCTCTTAATAGTGCGTTTGTTAAATCTAGCACAAGAGCGGCATCCAACAACGTCGTGCTCAGGCCCTAAACAAGGTATACACAAAGTATGGTAATCCCTATGAGGTATCTGTTTCCCACAAGAAATACAGTTATTCACTTTTTCTGACATCCGGTTAAATACTGAGGCAAGAAAAAACAAAATATTCCCCAACGGGTACTTAGCCAACTTTGATTCGGTCTGAAACTCTGACTTCAGAAACTTTCAGAACGCCAACCTGCACTCGCAAAATTGCTTCTGCATCGGACCATGCGGCAAAAAAGACTGAGGATATGACGTCGGTCATGCGCATTAGTACCCTGACGTTCTGACGTCAGTCTAATGCGCCGTGACCGACGTCAGCCATATACTTTGGTATTCGGGCCGACTGGACAGCGGACTACCCAATAGTTAGGACTGCAGCAATGTGGAATGAAGAACATCCATCTCAATAACAAAATGACTAATTAATTAACAAAAAGATCTACCCCTACTCATGCATCAGAATAAATAACTTATAAACTGAAACACTTTTAACAAAGATCGCTTTCACACCAAATGAATTCTTCATCAAGTTTGTGTAAAAAAAAAAAAAAAAAAAAAGATAATTTTAATGAACATGCGTTTTCAACAACTGAACATCTAGGTAGGCTGAAAAACATGAAAAATGCTAAAAACAAAGCATTAAGGCCCTGGGTATCTGCTCAAGTGTGGCATCTAAGAAAGCACTTAGTCTGAATGAGTAAAAGCACCAATGTCAGTTATTTTCATTGTAAAATATTTACAATGTTTGGTATTTGTTTATAACAATATTATCATGTAGAATATTAGCATGTAATGTCAGCATTAATCAATCCCTTATCAGACTTTTAATAGAGTGGGGCAGTTTTCTGAGTTCTAGTATCTTTTTATGGAGCAATAATTAAGCCCTGGTTTCTTGAGAGTTCAGTTTCAGCTGCCACAGTAGTTCACATTTCACATTTTTCTAAAAGATTCATTGGTAGGTACTAGGTTATTGGCCCTAGGGCCTATATAAGCCTAGCCAAATGGTACCCTAGCTTTTGCCACCCAAGAAAATTATTTTCCTGTGCCCCTGTCAAGCAGAGCCACAGAAGTGATCCCAGGGGTGAATTTCCTATCTCCCATCCAATCATCAAGATTTTTCTTGAAGAGTGCTAATGAGGAGCTTTGTTTGATATATATAGGTAGTTTGTTCCACAGTATGGGAAGTCTCTGGGACAGGAATCTATCCCTCCAGCATGTTCTGTTTATTGTAATGACAAGGTTTAAGTCCCTAGAGCGTGTAGCCCGAAGGGATTGGGATTTCTTTAAGTGGAGCATGTCCAACAGCTCTGGGTTTGACATAGCTTTGTATGTTAGGCAGAGATAGCTTCTGAGTAGGCAATATGCGACAAGAGTAAAGCTGGAGTTTTTTGAGACTGTCTACGTAGGGCATCTGTTTGAGGCCAGTAATCCTCTTTGTGAGGTATTTCTGCGGCCTTTCCAGTTGTTGTAGATGTCTTGTGAGGTACATACCAAATGCAGCGTTGTACTCTATAATGGGTCTAATAACTGATGAGTAGAGGTGGATGAGAAACCTTTTGGGATGAGGTGCGCCACGTAGAAGGATTTCCTGACTACTATGGCGATGTGATTTTCAAAGGAGAGACTACTGTCCACCTCTTATCACACTTTTGGTGTTAAGTAGACTACCGCCTATGTGGTAGTTCATGGGTACAACGTTTTTACCAAAAGGGATGACAATGCACTTTTTGTCATTGAGCTTGAGGCCATGGCTTTGACACCAGGCATCTGTCTCAGTGAGGCCCTTTTGTAGGATGTCCACATCATTAGGAGTTTTGATTATGGCTCCTAGTTTGCAGTCATCTGTGAACTTTGTTAGCCAAAGACCTTCTGTGTTATCCTGTACTTCAAAGAAGTAGATACCAAACAGTTGAGGACCTAGGACTGAACCCTGTGGCACTCCACTTGTCAATGGTCTGAAGTTGGATTTAGAGTCTGCTACTTTCACAGTGTGGGTTCTGTCAGTGAGCCAGTTGGCAACCCATCTTGTGACATAGGGATGTATTAGTGGGTTTATCTATAATTCCATAGTGGGGGATGGTGTCGAAAGCCTTGGTGAGATCTAGATAGGCAGTGTGGACCACCTTAGCCTCATTGGTGACCACTTCAAAGAAGTCGATCAGGTTTAGGAGACATGATCTGCCTTTTACAAACCCGAACTAAGGTAGGGTCCAGAGTTTGGAGATTACCAATGTCATTGTTTATAAGTTCCACAATGATATGTTCCATAGCCTTGCAGACCAGGCTCGTCAAGCTAATGGGGCGGTAGTTCCTGGGGGTCAGTGGTGGCTCCCCCTTTGTGGAATGGGATAATCGTTGCTGTGCACCATTCAGTGGACACAAAGCCTGAGATGAGGCTATGATTGAACATGGTACTTAGGTGGGGTGCCGGTTCATTCTGTAGTTCATGTAGAACGCAGCCTGGGATGTTGTCAGGTCTCATGGATGCTGTGTTCTTGGCTTTGGAGAGTGTGTTTTCTACCTGTGCAGCCGTGATTACAGGAACTTTGCATTCTTCCAGTATACAGATGGGCCCTTTAGGGGGCGAGAGAGGGGTAAAGTTAGCACCGAACATATCTGTCAGGATGTTGGCAATATCAGCTGGTTCTGTATATTTAGTGCCATTGTGCTGTAACTCAGAGCAGATCTGAGTGTTGCCATTGAGATTATTGACATAGCTATAGAATGCTTTGTGGTTGTCTTTAGAATCAGTGGTGATTTTGTTTTCATAAGTAGCTTTGGAGGATTTTATGAGGGATCTCAGCTTCTTACTGAGGCTGACCACAGAGTTCCTCCAATCATGGGATTTTATTCTTTTTGCAACAGTTTCTTTCTTCTGTTGTAGAGTTTGTTTATGGCAGGGGGCCACCAGATTGGCTTCCTTTTTTTGGAGGATAGCATCTTGGTTCTGTTAGGGATTGCATGATCCATGCACTCGTGTAAATGCTTATAAAGTGCATTTGTATTGGATTCAGCAGTCGTACCTCTATTGTCCGTCAGCATGGGTGTCGTGAGGTTTGCCACTTCTGTCTTAAGAAGTGTGAAGTTGGCTTTGGAGAAATTTTTTACGGTGGTTTCCCTAATGGGGGGTGGGATGTGGATGTCTAGGGTGATTTGCTTGTGGTCGGATCTTACCAACGAGGAATTGACATCTGGTGTGGAACACCGGTTGCCCATGTCGGTAATGACCAGATCTAGGATATTGCTGCCTCTGGTGGGGGTGTGGATAAATTGATCCAAGTCATTGGAATTTATGAATTCCAGCAAATGTTGAGCACAAGAGTTGGTACATGAGTAGTTTTCCCAGTTAATGGTGGGGTAGTTGAAATCGCCCATTATTAGGGTGTTAGGTTGTACCCTAATATTCTTGCACTTAACTCTAATTTCAGAAAGATGGCCAGAAATCCTTCTTTTAAGTCTGAGCATTATCCCCACACAAAATTCTTCACAGTCATTGCAGCTTGCACTGTAAACCACCTGTACTGAGTTACAGTCACATTCTGCATTAGTTTTAATCAGTTTCTTTAAATAAGGGCAGAAAAATATGTCCGACAAAAAAAAACACAGCTGGCTCTACACTTATTGGTGCATGTATCCAAAAATGGTCTGGGCCTACCTTCAACCCACCTCCTGATGTTTCTGGCTTTCTTAGAGAAAGGGGGTTCTCCTAGGACGTCAGGCATATATGAGCTTTCAGTAATTACTGCCTGGTTCTCTCTAATAATATTAACAGTGCTGTGATAGTCAACAGTAAAAGTCAAGATATAGCTGTCTTTAGATTTGTTCTCCATAGATTTTCTCCATAGATTTCTTTATAACCCTCCTGTAAGGATTGTTATGTGCTGGTGAATTTGTACGTTTTAGTTTAATTATAGGTTCCACAATGCTTCATAACATACTACTTTCACATCTCTTCACCAAAAAATTATTTTCAATATCAGTTATGTTAAGGAAGGGTTCAATTTTCGTGATGATCCTGGCCAACCTGTATCCCTGGGACTCAACATTATATTTTGCCCTGGTGGGATGGAGACTCTTATTACATAGCAGGAGGTTTACTCTGGTTTGATTCAGATGGTTGACAAAAATCTTCTAATTTAGTACTGCCTCCTTTCCACACAATAAAGATGTCATCAGTAAAGTCCAGATACACTAACATGTTGCACGTATTCTCTGCTGTTAAATACATAATCCTCCTTTCACTTGCCTAGGGCAAGTAAAGCTGTAATCTCAGAGATGGAGACAGCTATATTAAATGAGAACCACAAAGACCGTGACGTGAGGTCTGACTATCTGAGAGACAGGGTAAAAATCTTTGAACAATCCATTAAAGAATGTTAAGCTGAAGACGATGAAAAGGGATCAGGATGATGAGGATGATACTGCGAGATATATAGAAAAGCCAAAAAGATCAAGAATTAGGCTGAAGGTAGGCATAGACCAATGGATACATGCACCTATAAGTGTGGAGCCAACTGTGTTTGTCAGCACATACAGGAGGGAGACATGTTTTTCTGCCCTTATTTAAAGAAGCTGATTAAAACCAACACAGGAGGTGACTGTAACTCAATACAGGTGATTTACAGGGCAAGCTGCAATGACTGTGAAGCATTTTGTGTGGAGAAAATATTCAAGACTTAAAAAGAAGGACTTCTGCCCATCTTTTCAAATTCGAACCAAGTGCAAGAATAATGTACTGGCTTGGAACCTGCAACTTCACAAAAGACGCACTGGCTTTAAATTTCAAATTATTGATCATTTGGACCTTTTGGAAGTGGAAGGAGACATCCCTAATCTTTTAGAAAAAGTGAACTACTGTAGCAGCTGAAACTGACCTCTGTTTGAAAACTGGGGCTTTATTATTATTGCTCCATAAAAAGCATGCTAGAACTCAGTAAACTGCTCCACTGTTTAAAAGACTATTAAAAGTCTGACAGGACTGATTAATGCTGACATTACACACCAATACTATACACAGTAACATTGTTATAAACAAATATCAAACATTGTGAATATTTTACAATGAAAATAACTTGACACTGGTGCTGTTTCCTGATATCTTTACTCATTCAAACCAAGTAATTTCTTAATTAGATGCCACACAAACAGATCCCCAGGGCCTTGACGCTTAATTTTTAACATTTTTCACGGTTTTCAGCCTTTTTAGGTGTTCACTTGTTGACTTATACACATGTTCATCAATATTATGATTTTTTTTTTTGTTGCACACATATCTGATGAAGTATTTATTTGGTACAAAAGCGATCTTTGTTAAAAATGTTTCAGTTTATAAGTTATTAATACTTAATCTGATAAATGTCTAGGAGCAAATCTTTTTGTTAGTCATTTTGTTAATGAGTGGTTTCTTAATTAATAAAATTTGGATTAGTAAGTTAACCTTATTAAGTAGTTCTTATGTTATATATTTTTAATTCGTCTCTAGCTTTTGAGTTTCAGTTCTAAGGTAGCACAGTCTCAGTTTATACTATGGTGTTAAGGAGAGGGGGACTTAAAGGAATGAGTTTAATGCTTTTATTGTTCTCAACAGAACCACGTTATATATAGAATAGAGTGTGTGTTGCAACTTTAAAAAGTATTTCCAAGTGTAGGCATGTGCATATAAATTGTGAGCACATGCAGGCAGCAGTGCCATTTTGAGAGAACAGCCAGAGTGTGAGCATGTAGGAGTTTGGCAGTCTGTTGATAAGTTTAAGTTGCTAAGCCTCAATCCTGGTGTGTTTGCATATAATAAAGCTGCCTGAGCCGAACCCACAACTGCTCATCTGTTTTGCCCTTAATAGACGAGTGACATGGTGTCAGAACCAGGATTTGAGAGCAACTTCTTCAAGCCACGAGGTGCAAAGTGGATGGTGAAGGCATACTGAGCAGGCTGAGTGAATACAGTGCTCAACTGATTAAAAAAGGGCCAAAAATATTGTGGTTTCGAACATTTCTTGTAATTATACATGCGTTTTGTGCATTTCGTTTGATTAATAATATGTTTTTGTGCTATTCGTTTGATTAATAATGCATTTTGTGTCTTACAAATGCTCTGTATAGTTTTCTTTACAAAATTAATCATTTTTCCGGGTTCACGATATTTGGTAAGAAAATTATCAGAAATGCTCATATGGGGTTCAGAGTTGCCTCGGATTTGCACAACGAGCATGTTTAAAGTAAAATGAGCATGTTTAGAGTAGAGTAAACCAAGCACAAGAAAGTATAATGGCCATGAAATGAGATCAAATGGGCAAAATTAGTACAATAAAAGGGCAAAGTAAGTATAGAAAAGCAAGGTGACTGCATGTTTTTAGTAAACATCCATGTTTTGGGCATGAGCTAATATTTTGCATTGAACAAAGCTATTCAAAGCATAATTAGAGTTGTTCGAAGTATCTCAAAATGTGCAAAGTGTTTGCAGAGTGTGCTTTATTACACTGTATTTATTCCGAAGAGTTTACTGTATGCAAAGTGCAATTATTTCAAAAGTGTAATCAGTATAGTCACTTCGAAAATTTCTTGTTCTGTGTACATTTATTCTCAGAGTGCCATTTCCATGCGTTTCTTACACTGTACAGAGTTACACTGCAAAGTACAGCCACTTTGAAAAGTTTGTGTGCTGTACACCATTCATTTGCAAGTGCAATCATTTTGAAGTGTTTCTTACTCTGAGCTTCTTCTGCCGTATACACTATTTGCAAAGTACAATTATATTGTAATAAGAAACACTGATAAAGGGTGGTTTCTCAAAGTACAGTAATTTCAAGAGTGCTCTTGTGCTATGGAAACTTATTTTTCAAAGTGCAATTGTTTCAAAGGCTTGTTGTGCTACTGGGCACAGTTACGAGTTCTGGCATAAATTTCTGGTATATATGTGTGTGTGTGTGTGTGTGTGTGTGTGTGTGTGTGTGTGTGTGTGTGTGTGTGTGTGTGTGTGAGAGAGAGTGAGAGAGTGTGTATGTTCGTACATAATTTCAACGGCCTTCACTAGTGTGTGTTGATATGGCACAGGCATTTTGCAGACCTAGTCCACTAGTATTTGACCATAATACTGCAGATAACTGGAGAGTATTTGAGCAGGAATACATCTTTATACAAGCAGCTTTTTCAGACAAAGCTACATGTGCAAAGGCATTCATTTTGCTTAACTAAGTCTGAGGCCACTGAAAGAGAGCGTTTGTTTGTGTATGCACCAGCAGTATATGCAGGAGAGAGGAAAAATGCTACATTGCTGTACCAGCTGAAGAGAGGACCCGGAGTGTTTGAAACATACATTTAGAGAAAAGCTCAACAAACAGACAAATGATACATTAGAAAGGCACCTATTTTATATAAGGGACCAAAAGCCATGAGAAACCTTTGTAGCTATATTACTAATCTGAAAAATAAAGCTAAGACGTGCAGATTTGGTGACTTGAAAGACGAGTGAATAAAGGACAGGCTTGTGTGTGGTGCTAATAATGCTGCAGTGAGAAAGATTTTGCTTCGTGACAGTGATTTAACACAGAGTAAAGGTATAGAGATTTGTCAAATACATTGACTTACAGAGAGGCACACAAGTATGCTTGCAAAGGATAAAAGCATGGTTTCAGCAAGCTCTAGAGCAAACGTAGACAGCATGCAGCACGTGGCTAGCAAAAACAGGCCTAATCACATGGCAGCTGCTGCCCCTGCAGGGTTCACAGGGAGAACCTATAACTTTCCTGCACGTTCTAAGACTAGCTCAGCAAAACGGACATGCTCAGTGCAGTACAAGAGTGAATCAGCACAGCCCAAGTCAAGTTTTACTGTTAACTGTCGTAACTGTGATGCCAACCATGAGTCTGAAAGAGATAAGTGCTTAGCATTTGGTCAGCAGTGCCACAAGTGTAAAAAATGGAACAACTTTCAAAAGTTTGGCAAATCAAGCAAGCCTCATTCAGTTCTAAAGAAAGGTCACTCAAAAAAGCAAGTTGATCATGTCGAGACCTGCAAACCTACTTTCTAAGTAGACTGTGTATCAGAGGTTGACGAAAAGGTTCATGCAGTAGATTTGCTGGCAAATAACTAAGTGTTCTGTACGGTCCTGATTAATGGCAAACCCATGGAGCTCAAAGTAGATACTGGTTCAAAGTGCAATGTTATGTCAGCAGAAACATTTGCTAAAGTGAGAGCTGGTGGGCAACTTAATTTGACTAATTGTGCAAAGCTTGCTGCTTATGGAGGTGAAGAGATTCAAAGGCTCAGTAATGCTTTCATGCTATTAAGCTGGGAACAGTTACAGCTTGCACTTCAACATAGTCCAAAGACCTGTGCAGTTATTATTATATTGTTGAGACAGTTTGAGAATGAATCTGCTTTCTTTTATCAAAGAAGCCCATCATGTAAGCACATATCCTAATTCCAGCTTCACCAATGCTATTTTTTCAGCGTATGATTATATTTTCGATGACAAGTTAGACAAACTTCCAGTTGTGTACTCCATGAAAATAGACCCAGAGGTCAGTCCAGTGGTCAAACCAGCAAGGAGAGTTCAGATAACTATGCAGAACAAAGTCAAGATCCAGCTGGATAACATGGTGCAGCAAGGTGTGATTTGTCCAGTCAAAGAACCAACTTAGTGGGTGTCTTCCATGGTAGCTGCTCATAAAAAAGAGCTTGGATGAAATCAGAATATGCATTTAGCCAAGAGACTTGAATAAAGCATTAGACAGACCGCATCATCCATGCATACAGTCAAGGAAGTCACTGCCCTGATGCCAAATGCCACTGTTTTTTCTGTCTTGGATACAAAAAGAGTTCACTTTGGCAAGTGATGCTCGATCACAAATCTTCACTACTGACTACATTCAGTACTTCATTTGGTAGACACAGATTCCTCAGGATGCCTTTTGGTAATAATTCTGCAAGTGAAGTCTTTCATCTTGCAATGGAGCAAATTTTTTCGGGTTATCCATGTGCCGTTGTTGTGGATGATTTACTGGTTGGAGGCAATGGAGAAGCAGAGCATGACAAAACCCTCAAGAAAGTTCTGGACCGAGCATGTGAAGTGAACCTGAAGCTCAATCCTCTGAAGTGTAAATTCAGACTTCCAGAAGTCACATATGTAGGTCATTTATTCACTAGTACTGTCTTATGACCTGACCCATCCAAACAAGCAGCCATTCTTGAGATACCGGCTCCAGACAATGTCCAAACCCTACAGTATTTCCTTGGTATGGTTAGCTATGTGGGCAAGTTTATACCTGACTTCAGTGAATTATCAGCACCTTTCAGAGAGCTGACATGCAAAAATATTGCCTGGTCATGGTTGGAGCAGCACCAGAGAGCATTTGACAACCTCAAACAGAGAATTACCAGCCCACCTACACTGAGATACTATGATGTCAATAAACCAGTAATTCATTCCTGTGATGCTTCAAAACTTGGTCTTGGTGCAGTTATTCACAAGAGGGCAGACCTGTCGCCTGTGTTCCAAGATTATATTTATGGTCAAGCTATCCAGATCAAGACTGATCATCAACCTCTAGTTACTATTTTAGAGGCCTACGCACACAGCTCCAGCAAGACTACAAAGAATGATGCTCAGATTGCAAAAATACAACTTCAAAATGGTCTAAACAAAAGGCAAACTTCTTTATCTGGCTGACACCTTACCTAGATCACCCAGAGATACTACAGAACAGCTTGAGGCAGATAATTTTGACTTTGATGTCATGTAAGTGTGTTATTTTTCTACCACAAAACTAGATGAGCTGAGAGATCATACAATGACTAATCCAGTTTTGCAAAAGCTCAACCACTACCTTACCTAGATCGCCCAGAGATGCTACAGAACAGCTTGAGGCAGAGAATTTTTACTTTAATGTCATGTAAGTGTGTTATTTTTCTACCACAAAACTAGATGACCTGAGAGATCATACAATGACTAATCCAGTTTGGCAAAAGCTCAACCACTTCATTACTGTTGGATGGCAGTCAAAGCAATCATGTATACCGCCAGAAATGCAACCTTATTTTCCTTACAGAGATGAAATGTTGATGGAAGACAGTATCATTTTCATAGGTTCATAGGTAGGTACTAGGCTATTGGCCCTAGGGCCTATATAAGCCTAGCCAAAAGGTACCCTGGCTTTCGCAACCCAAGAAAATTATTTTCCTGTGCCACTGTCGAGCAGAGCTACAGAAGTGATCCCCGGGGAGAATTTCCTATCTCCCATCCAATCATCAAGATTTTTCTTGAAGAGTGCTAATAAGGAGCTTTATTTGATATAGATAGGTAGTTTGTTCCATAGTATGGGGAAGTCTCTGGGACAGGATTCTATCCCTCCAGCATGTTCTGTTTATTGTGGTGACAAGGTTTAGGTCCCTAGAGTGTGTAGCTCGTAGGGATTGGGATTTCTTTAAGTGGAGCATGTCTAAAAGCTCTGGGTTTGACATAGCTTTGTGTGTTAGGCAGAGATCGCCTCTGAGTAGGCGATATGCTACGAAGTACAGCTGCAGTTTTTTTAGATGGTCTGCGTACGGCATCTGTTTGAGGCCAGTAATTCTCTTTGTGAGGTATTTCTGGGGCCTTTCCAGTTGTTGTAGATGTCTTGTGAGGTACATACCAAAAGGGGCATTGTACTCTATAATGGGTCTAATGAGTGCCGAGTAGAGGGGAACAATGACCTCTTTTTTCCTGGATGAGAAACCTTTTGTGATGAGGTGTGCCACGTAGAAGGATTTCCTGACTACTGTGGCGATGTGATTATCAAAGGAGAGACTACTGTCCACCTGTGTCCTAAGGTCTCATCACACTTTCAATGTTAAGTAAACTACCGCCTATGTGGTAAGTTCATGGGTACAGAGTTTTTACCAAAAGGGATTACAATGCACTTTTTGGCACTGAGCTTGAGGCGATGGCTTTGACACCAGTCATCTGTCTCAGTGAGGCCCTTTGTAGGATGTCTATATCTTTTGGAGTTTTGATTATGGCTCCTAGTTTGCAGTCATCTGCGAACTTCGTTAGCCAAAGACCTTCTGTGTTAGCCTGTACTTCATAGAAGTAGATACCAAATAGAAGAGGACCCAGGACTGAACCCTGTGGTACTTCACTTGTCACTGGTCTGAAGTTGGTTTTGGAGTCTGCTACTTTCACAGTGTGGGTTCTGTCAGTGAGCCAGTTGGCAACCCATCTTGTGACATATGGATTTATACCTAGTTTAGTGAGTTTATCTATAATTCCAGAGTGGGGGATGGTGTCGAAAGCCTTGTTGAGATCTAGATAGGCTGTGTGAACCACCTTACCCTCATCTACGGCTTCATGATCTGCCTTTTACACACCTGAACTGGGTGGGATCCTGAGTCTGGAGATTACAAATGTCATTGTTTATGAGTTCCATGATGATACATTCCATAGCCTTGCAGACCAGGCTCATTAGGCTAATGGGGTGGTAGTTTCCGGGGTCCGTGGTGGCTCCCCCTTTGTGGAGTGGGATAACAGTCGCTGTGTGCCATTCAGTGGGCACATAGCCTGAGGTGAGGCTATGATTGAACATGGTACTTAGGTGGGGTGCCAGTTCATTCTGTAGTTCATGTAGAACACAGCTTGGGATGTTGTCAGGTCCCATGGATGCTGTGCTCTTGGCTTTGGATAGTGTGTTTTTTTTACCTGTGCAGCCGTGATTACAGGAACTTTGCATTCTTCTTGTATAGAGATGGGCCCTTTAGGGGATGACAGGGGGGGGGGGTAAAGTTAGCACTGAACCTATCTGCCACCTTCTGAGGATGTCACTAGGTTCCAGTCACACACTATTATAGCATAACCTTCCTGAAATGCCATTAGCGCTCCAACCATCCCTTAAACTCATCAAGAACGTGCTGGACTGTAAATCATAATTAAGCCAGGTACCCAATATGCTTTAACTGATACATGCCTACCACACTTACTTGCAAGGTAAACTGTAATCCTAAGAAGTCAATCTCTACTAATCAAAAGTGACAACCAGCTCCTGTTACATACCCTCCCAAATGGAAGTATAACAGGTGTATCCCAAACCCACCAACTTCTAATGCCCTGCCTCCTGAAGACACAAGGGGAATACTGTCTTGCTTGACTTTTCTTAACTGGGTTTCTCAACCTGTTTATGTAAAATTTTTTTCTGTTCTCTTATAGAATCATTTAATCCTCAACAAATTAATAGATCTTTACAACAATGGTAACTAACAAATGTAGACCCAGAGGCAGTTCTTTGGCAGCATGTACACAAACTACCAACTTCTCTATGATGACCTAAAAATAACATATGTGGCCCCAATGTTCCATGCCATGCTGAATACATTTGTTGACCGGGACAGTCCAACTGGACGCAGGTCCATTTTCAGTGGAGGCCCAGGGAGAAAAGCTCCACAATAAGTATTACTTACATTATACAGTTAAGAAAAACAGCATTTAAAAAATTATAGAGATTAGTCCAGCTGAGGACATAGTAAAGAATAAAACATAGTTGTAAAACAGCTGTAGAACACAGTACAATTTTAAAACATAGTGACAGATGCTAAACATGCTTACAAATGTAGTTGAGATTCATTAATGAATTACACATCAAGGTAAATTTCTCCCATGTGGATAATACTAAAAACAAAAATAAAGCAATGCAAAATAAAGTCTGATATTTTTTTAAGCATGCAACATTGACCATACAACGATCTGTACTTGATATTGCAATACTATAGGTAGAAACATAAGAATGATAAGCATGTGAAGTTTCAGATCAACATCTCTGAAAACATCCAGTTTTGCACATCATTAGATAGTAACAAAGGGAAATCAAACCAACACTGTAAAAAAAAAAAAAAAAAAAAAAAAAAAAAAAAAAAATGTGTCTCAAAGTTCAAGTGTGAATCAAACAACTGACACTTCAAAAAAAGAATACATCTCAAACTTCAAGTGTGAAAATTTATTTAATTTCTTGCTGCAACATAAAGTTCAGTATATAACAAATAAAAGAGAAAACCTATTAGTCAGATAAAGTGTTATAACAAAACCATAAACAATGCTTTGATTTCCATCAAATAAAATATTTCTATCATTCTGGGTTCATAACCTGTATGGATACTAAACAATGAGTCTGTATCCTATTAAAAAATGGGAACCCTTGCTAGATGAGAACAGCCAATTCGTAACCGAATCTCAATACCTTGTCTACATCCAGTTTGTTACTTCATTATGCAGGAACAACTACAACCTTCTGATGAACCACTTAGCAGTTGCAAATCAAACTGCGAACAACGTAAAATCCATGTAATCTTTATACAAGGTCCTGCTGCCAACTTGTTCTTCAGCTTTACTCTCCCCCAGCAGAGCTTCACAGCACTGACTTCTAACCACAACAGTAATACCAAGTGAGAAAATATTCCAGCAAATCTTCAATAAAATGAAACAAACGTATCAACAGGGCTGCAATGATTTTTGACACGGACCCAAATACAGTTTACAGCCTAAATGCATGTTTGATACTTCCACTAAAGAAAACAAAAAGCAGAGGGAGTGAAAAAATTTGCCTTCTGAAAGAATTACATAGAATTCACTGTCAAGCCACAGAGGGGGCAAACATCCAGCCCAGAAATCACAATGGTACAACTTCCCAATTAACTGACTACGATTAATTTACAAGTAGTCCCTTACATCCAGTTAGCAATTTGCATACTGCAGACGTCTGTCATTACTGGGCTATCGAGACATTTTTCCCAGGAAATACTCTTGGCTTATATTGGTCAAGATGATGCCAATCAAATGGGAGAACTTAGCATAGTCCAACTTGCCCACCCTTAAGGTCTGTTGGCATGAAATGTTCAATTCATTTTTTCACTCATACTACAAAATGAAAATAAGAAATAAATACAAAATTAGAGCAAAATAAAAATGAGAATAAAAGCATATCAGACAACCCCAATATAGTAGTGCAATGGAAAAAAAATGAGAGACAAGCAGCACTGATCACTGAAATTGATACAACCAGCAATCATCTCTTGCATACCAAGAGAGAAAAGTCTTAAATACACGGATTTACATGCAGAAATGAGAGCAATGTGGACGAAAGATGCACAGACAGTTCCAATAGTGGTAGAAGCAACAGGATTAGCAAAAATAATTTACAAATGTACGTACATATGCTACCAATACACGTTTACACATCAGAAGAAAACAATTCTGGACACATTGCAGGTGCTAAGAAGAGCACACTTGGCTAACTTCAAAGCCTGAAGTAATATTGACTTCATAACCTTTAATTATGCCCCGGCACAGGAAAGAGGACCATTCCTGTCAAGGTATTTGGAGAAATTAAAGTGGCCAGCCTAATGCTTTCCTGTAAATCACTGTGTCAAACAAAAAGGTATCAAGAGACCAGCTCAACCACACATGCACACACAAAAAATGATAAATTGCCAGCTAGTGACCATTCCCAAAATCTCAAATGCCTCCCCCTTCCATCCATATAAACTGGCACCATTTAACAGAAACTAAGTAAACCAAGCAGCTAACAATAAATAAAACATTGTCTAAAGGCTGCGAAAAGAAGAAAAACAAACAAGACGCTCTAAACTTAAGATCATAGACATGAACCAAAAATCAAATAGCCATAGCTTTAAGTAAGTAAAAGGTAATAAAAGTCATACACCAAATTACAACTCACCAGCCTCAATGGCATACTAAGATATCACTTAGCTGAGTTCAAGGTGTTACAGTTTTACAGACAGTATACTCCTGCTGACAAGCTAGACCTCATCATTCAAGGAAAAGTATGGTAGTGCAAAATATTACCACAACGGTAGATGTCCTTGCCTTCACCACTGCAGTATTCATTACTGATGGGATTCCCTGCCATGAAGCCCATTGTCTGGCCAGACTACCAAAGTCTACTGTTGCTTGAAGGTACAGGCATACCATCCCTGGAACTGACTGCCCCAGTAGGAACATAAGTCCAAGAAAAAACAGAGAGAACCTGCACATCCAGGAAGGAAAAAAGACTAGCGGGATGGAGGGAGTAAATACTGCAGTGGTAAAGGCAAGGGCATCTACTGTTATGGTAAGATTTTACACAAATGTACCATGTCCTCACGTTCACAACTGCAGTGTTCATCATGTACGGCAGAGTGCCAAAGTTCAAGAAGAAATGTGTGAGAAGGAAGCAGCAGTAGAGCCCTCTAAAAGGCCATGAAGAATGGCCCAAGCAAAACTAGCTCTAGAGATGCCATCCAACTTCTAATGTTTGGTAAAGGTATGCACAGTGATCCAGGCAGATGCTTCAAGAATAGAACTAGTGTCTGAGCCTTTGAACAGGGCACAAGAAGTCATAGCTCTAGTAGAATGAACCTTATCTGAAGAAGGAAGGCTCTTGCCATGAAAAGTGTAACAAAAGGAGATAGCCTTAGAAATCCAAGAAGAAATAGTATGCTTGGCAATCCTAAAGACCCAGGATGAAAGGAAAAAAAAAACAATTGATCAGATTGTCTGACAACTTTAGTCTTATCCAAACTAAATCTGAGCTGTCTATGAATGTCTAAGGTATGCAGCACCCTCACACTGTCAGATTGGGGAGAGGGGAAATAAGTAGGCAAATTAATAAATAGACTAATTAAGTAACAACTCATTAACTACATTGGGAATAAAAGAATGATTAGTACGCAAGGACACCCTTTCCTCATCAAATATCAAAAAAGACGGACAAGCCATAAGGGCTTGCAACTCAGACATCTGTCTAGAAAAAGTAAGAGCGAACAAAAGAACAGTCTTCCAAGAACAATATTGCAAGGAAGCTGACACTGCAGGCTCAAAAGGAGCCCGAGTCAATTTCTCCAGAAAGAAATTAAGATCCCAGGGAGTAGGAACAGGCTTCCTGGGAGGTCTGGTATTAAGGATGCCTTTAAGAAATTGCTTAGCCTCGAAATCTAGAAGCTAATGGGGGAGTTGAGGGCAGACAAGCAGAAAGTGCTAATAAGTGCACCTTAATAGAATAATAGGCCAAACCAGCACTGAGTAACTCACACAAGAAAAAACAAAGGAACATCCATAATAAGTGGGTCCAGGTCACAAGAAAAAGATCAAATAGAAAACCTCTTCCATTTAGATAAGTAGGATTTCCTACTTTTAGGTTTCCTGGCCTCCTGCAGCACGTCCTCAGAAAAAAAGTTGTCTATGAGGCATCAAAACACTATCACTCACAGTGTCATTTGAAGCATGGACAGGTGAGGATGGATGAGAGATTCCTTGTCTTGTTTGATTAGATCTACCCTGTGAGGTAACTTGTGATGATTGCCCTTGGCTAGATGCAGAAGTAGAGGGAACCAGTGCTGTCGCAGTCAAAAGGGAGTCACCAACAAGATTTTGGGAGCATCCTGTTGAACCTTGAACAGGACTCTTGGAATGAGAGGAAGGGGAGGGAATGAATATAGAAACATCCCCTTCCAAGAAAATGAGAGGGTGCCCACTTTCCATACCACAGGACCTGGCACTCTGGCACAAAACAGAGGAAGCTGTCTGTTCAGAGGGGAGGCAAAGAGATCTACTTGGGGAATAACCCACTGGTGAACAATGTACAGAAACACATCCCTGTGAAGCACCCATTTGTGGGATTAGGTGAAGGACCTGCTCAGTGTGTCTGCCACAATGCTCTGACTTGAAGGAATATAAACTGTCTGAAGAGTCACTTAATACTTGGCAGCCAGATTCCGTATCAGAAGTGCCAGCTGGCAAAGAAAGTAAGATCATCTTCCCCCATTTTTTGATCTACCACATAACTGTGTTATTGTCCGTGAATACCTTAAGAACCCCCGAAGAGAAAAGAGGATGAAAGGCCTGAAAAGCCAGCATAAGAGTTTTCATCTCTTGGACACTGATGTGCTCCCTTCTGCTGATGAGGTGACTTTGCTCCCCATCCCACATTTGAAGCATCTGTGAACAGATTCTCAGAGGGAACAGGAGGATGAAAAGGGAACCCTGGATTTAGAGACAACTGCTGAATCCGCCAGAGAAGTTTCTTCTTGAGACAAGGGAGAACAGGAAAGTACAGTTTTGTACCTACCATAAATGTAGATGTTCGAGTGCTAATACAGCTGCAGTCATAACAGATGGGTTCTCCTGCCGTCAGGCGGGTCCCCTGTCAGTGCGACAGGGGTATAAAAGAACCAGCCGACGCCATTTTCTTCAGTCTTTCTTGCCCCAGATGTCAGGTGCCCCCAGAAGGAAGGCAATACATAAAATAATGTAATAATGCAATGCAATATAATCAAAAAACAGTAGTTGCAAGCAAATACACCATAAAAGAATACCCCTAGAGGGGAAGGAGGGAGGGAAACCTGGACTGCAGCTGTATTAGCACTCGAACATCTACATTTATGGTAGGTACAAAACTGTACTATGTTCATCGTGCATACAGCTGCAGTCATAACAGATGGGTAGAATCCCAAAGCTAAGAAAGGGGTGGTAGGCACTAGGTGGAGCTAGGAGGAGCCAAAATGCCCTGCAAGACTGCAGTGGCAAAGCCTGCTCTAGATGGAGTATAATGGTAGGTTGTAGTGCTTAGAGAAGGTATGCACAGAACTACAAGTGGCTGCTTCTAAAATATCCTTGGTAGGAACTACTCTGAGGAAGGCTGCAGAGGTGGCTGTGGCCCTGGTGGAATGAGTTCTAATGCCTGTAGGTACAGTTTTGCCATGAAAGGAATAGCAAAAGCGTATGCAGTGGGCTATTCATTTTGAGATTGTCTGTTTGGATATTGACCTTCCTTGAAGCTCCTACCGCATAGGCCACAAAAAGCTGTTCTGATTTTCTGAAAGGCTTTGTTCTGTCCAAATAATAACGCAGTTGTCTGTGGATGTCCAAGGAATGCAGTAATCTCTCCCCTTTGTTTTGAGGATTAGGATAAAAAGTAGGTAAATGTATGGCCTGATTTACAGCTACCCTGGATACCACTTTAGGCATAAAGGAGGGGTCGGTACGTAATGAAACTCTGTCCTGATGGAAGATGATGAAAGGCTGGACAGCCATAACAGCCTGTAGTTCTGAAACTCTACGAGCTGAAGTGATAGCCAGAAGGAAATCTGTTTTCCAGGACAAATATTGTAAATCTGATGAGGCAGCTGGTTCAAAAGGGGGCAAAGTCAGTTTTTCCAGAATGAAATTAAGATCCCAAGCAGGTATTGGTTGTTTTCTTGGAGGTCTTAAATTCTTAGCCCCTCTGAGGAACTGTCTTAATAGAGGGTGAGAGAATAAAGGTGGATCAGTGTTGTATTCTGCAGAAATGGCTGAGGCATGGATTTTGATGGAGGAGAACGAAAGTCCACTGCTTAGCAGTTCGGCCAAATATTGTAGTATTTGAGGTAAATTCAGTTTTCTAGGGCACTGGCCCTTTTTCTCACTCCAAACACAAAAACGTTTCCACTTCACAGAGTAAGCTTTTCTAGTTGATGGCCTTCTGGCCTCCAAAATGACATCCTGCACCTCCTTGGAGAGCAGGGCCTACTGTGATGTTAAGGAATCTTCCATGCGGCTAGATTGAGTGTCTTCAGCTGACTGTGAAGAGTTTTGAAGCTGGGCTGAGTCAGAAGAAGAGGCATTAGAGGCAGGGTCCATGGTGGGGAATGCGTCAGGCTCCTCAGGAGTGGGTACCAGTGTTGCCTTGGCCAGCCCGGAGCAATGAGGATCATCTTTGGTCTGTCTGCTCTGGTCTTCAATAGGACTTTGGGCAGCAGAGGAAGAGGTGGGAAGGCATAAACTGTCATTGATGTCCAAATGAAAGAGAGAGCGTCCACTCTCCAGGCCTTTGGATGGAAGATCCTTGTGTAGAATTTTGTCAATTGATGATTTTTGTGGGAGGCAAAGAGGTCTATGTCTGGCCTTCCCTATTCATGGATTATTTCTGTAAAAACTTTTGGATGCAACTTCCATTTGTGTGGATCTGTCATATTCCTGCTTAGGTTGTCTGCCAGCGTGTTTTCCTTGCCTGGCAAGTACTGTGCTTGTAGCTCCATTTGTAAATCCATGGCCATGTTCCAAAGTGACATGGCCAGTCTGCATAGGGGATAAGAATGTGTTCCTCCCTGCTTGTTTATGTACCACATAACTGTGGTGTTGTCTGTTCTTATCAATAGCTGACCTGGTTGTAGAAGGTCCTTGAAGGCTGTAATAGCATTTATCACTGCTAGCATCTCTTTTTGATTGATGTGAAGGTGCTTTTCTTTTTGGGTCCATTTGCCCTGAATGCACCGGTCTGTCATGTGCACCCCCCAGGTGTAGTCCGAGGTGTCTGTTGTGATGACTTGATTTGCTTGAGGCTTGCTGAATGGAAGACCTGTGTTTGTTTGGCATGCTTGAGCCCACCACAGAAATTCCTTTTGCAGACATGGAATTAGTGGTATTATTGTTTCCAAACTGTGGCTGTGTTGAGACCATATGTTTTTTAGGTACCATTGTAGTTTTCTCATATGCAGCTTTGCACATGGGATTAGTAAGATGCAAGATGCCATGAATCCCAGAGCCTGCAGGATTTTCCTTGCAGTCAGCCTGGTGCAATTTCCAGTGCTCTGAAATATTGAATTAGTTGCCCCTGCTTCTCTGGTGTGAGGTAGGCCATCTGGGTGTTTGTGTCCAAATTGGCACCCAGGAAAATTATCTTCCGAGAGGGTATTAGTCTTGATTTCTCTTTGTTAACTGTGTATCCTAGAGAGTTTAATAACATTATTACATAAGCCAGATGTTTCAGAAGAATGTGCTTGCTGTCCGCTTGGATCAGGCAGTCGTCCAAATAAGGGTATATTTGTATCCCTTGAAGTCTGCAGTAGGCAATTACTGATGCCAGGCATTTCGTGAATACTCTGGGCACAGTAGATAAACCAAAGGGCAATGCAGAGAATTGATAATGTATTGAACCTGCAAGAAATCTGAGGTATCTTCTGCAATTTTGTTTGATTGGGACATGCAGGTATGCCTCCTTGAGGTCCAATGTTACCAGCCAAGACTCCTTGCCCAGCATGGGAAGAAGTTGCTGTAGAGTGAGCACCTTGAATTTTGGCACAAGTAGGAATGTGTTTAGGATGGAAAGATCCAAAATAGGTCTCCAATCTTTGCCCTTCCTTGGCACCAGAAATAGCCTGGAATAAAAACATTGACCTTGTTCGTGTGTAGGTACCTCTTGAATAGCTTTCATGTTTATAAGATCTGAAATTTGCTTTTGTGCCTCTGCCCTTTGATTGTGTGGCAGGTTTGGCATGCCTTTCATTTTTGGAAGGGTATGAAAATGGAATTTGTAGCCTCTGTTTATAATGTTCAGGATCCATTTGTCCTTTGTGACAATATGCCAATTTTTTGAGAATAGTGCCAGCTTTCCTCCTAAGGGTGCTGCCATTTGAGACCTGGTTGGCATGCAAAGGGGAAAGTCATTGGTTTTGCTTTCTGAAAGATTGCGAGTTGTCCTCACCACCTCTTGGTGTAGGAGCTTGTCATTGTCTGCCTCTGTACGAGCCTTGTGTTTGTCCTCTGCCCCTCGGGCGCCTGTATCTGCCTCTTTGGGGTCTGTCTGTGGCAGGAAAGGACCAGTTTTTGGAAGGCCAATTTCTACTAAAACGTGGGGGTTGAACCTGTAGAAATTCTTTCACAGTTTGCATTGATTTAGCCTTTTCCTCCATTTTCCGTAATACTTCCTCAGCATTTGCCCCAAATAGTACATCCTTTTGAAGAGGGGCGTCTACTAATTTAGCTTTGACATGATCAGGCAAGGCTTGTTCCTTGAGCCAGTCATGCCTACGTATGACTGAGCCTGTAACAGCAGCTCTACATGAGGCCTCTAGAGCATCAAAACCACATTGTAAGGTATGTTTACCCACTTGTTCTGCACTATGCATCAAATCCTGCAACTCCTTCATGTCTGGTTGTTCAGGTTGTGACATTTTACTTTTCAATTGAGATAACAGAAACTGTTGGTATTTTAGCATATGAAACTGACAGTTTAAGGCCCTCATGGATAAGGTAGCCGAGGTATATACCTTTTTCCCCACCTTTCTAAGGATCTGGAATCTCTCTCGGAAGGCAATGGGTTTTTGGCAATGGAGGCCTCAACTCCCTTGGGCCCCTGTGAGATGGTTTCTAGGTCAGCAGCATGGCTTTTGTATAGAAATTGGTGTGAGTCAGGAACCCTGTAGTACCTGTCAGGCTTAACTGGAGCTGGTGGGAGAGAGTCTGGGTTAAGGCAGGCCTCCGAGTAAACATCATCTAGGATGTCCAGGACAGGAGGTATAGCCAGAGGCCTGTGCTGGGGTAACAAAAGAAATTCCCTGAGCCTTTTCTTGGAATCTGAATAATCCTGGCCTTCCCAGTGGAAGTGTTCCCTTAAGGTATGCAGAGTTTCACCAAATGAGTAATCCTTAGGGGGGGATACAGAAGGAATAGATTCCTCTGCATCAGAGTCTTCAAAAGGAGAGTAAGACTGTTCCTGATAATCAGAGTGCTCTGAAATAATGGAGCCCTAATCAGAGGAGGGGGAATCTTCCTCCACTCTGGGTCTTTTGTCCGGAGGTGGCTGAGAACCTCTGATTAGAGTAATTAAATCCTCAGCCATTTTAAGCATCTGTTTCTTAGGCATGGGGCCTGGAGATGGGCCCTGTGTAGCTGGTCTCTTAGGGTGCATGGTAGCTTTAGACTTGGTGAAAGCCTTGATGGAGAAAGAAGAGGAAGGTCTGAAGACACCTTGAGTGGAGGTGGACCTGTCCACAATCTGTGTTTCAACGCCAAGCGTGGCTTCGGTATCTGTAGTCAGGGTGTGGGCCGAGGAGCCTGCGACCTCGGGTACAGGAGACACCGCCAAAGATGTGTCGTCGGTAATCAGGGGCTGCGTAGGCGCCTCGCTTAGAACCGGACCACGTGTAGTCGGCTTTGGCGTGGTGTAGGTAGAGGCCGCGGACCTCGAGTGTCGGTCCTTGTCTTTGCGTTTTTTAGACAAAACCGACGACATAGTATAGTTAAATGCTTTCCCAAAATTATGCTGGGCGAACTCCGCCCGACACTTAATGGTGTGTTTGTTGAATGTAGCACAAAAGCGACAGACCGAGACGTCGTGGTCTAGGCCTAAACAAAGTATACAGAGGTAATGGAAATCCTTACGCGGTATTTGCTTCCCACAAGAAATACAATTATTAACTTTGTCTGACATAGGTCTGAGGCAAGAAAAAGTTTCCCCAACGGGGTACTTAGCTTTTAAGAAGACTTCGGTTCCAAATTTTTTGTAATCTCAGGAGCTGGCCGACCGGCACTTGCGAACTGCTTCTGCTTTGGGCACCGCGCGGCAAGAAAGACTGAAGAAAATGGCGTCGGCTGGTTCTTTTATACCCCTGTCGCACTGACATCAGGGAAGAAGCGACGACAACCGACGCCGGACCTAGACTTTGGAATTTGGCCGACCGAGGACCCGCCTGACGGCAGGAGAACCCATCTGTTATGACTGCAGCTGTATGCACGATGAACATCTGTAAAGTCTAGAGGATGCGCATGTTGAAGCCATAGTGACTTCAGAAACCACTGAAACTTCCTCATGTGAAGTTTTGCCAGAGGAAGCATGGGAATGCTGGAAGCCAAGAACCCCAGAGCTCTGAGAAACTCTCTGGCTGTAACGGAGGCCAAGGGGGGAAGAAGAGTTTAAAAGTAAGAAATGAGAGGCAAGGCCTCTGGAGGAGGCAGGGATGCCAACAATGGCACCATCTGAATCCTGCAAACCAAAAAGAAGTGATCCTTAGAAGGAGTCAGGGAAGACTTTTTGAAGTTTTTCGCGAACCCCTGACTTTGAAGACAAGAAAGAGTAAAACAAAGATTTTGCAAAAGGACTTCTGGAGAGGATGTCTGCATCAGCAGGTCGTCCAAGTAAGGAAATATTTGGATCCCCTTGAAGCCTGCTAAAAGCAATCACAGGAGCATGGCATTTGGTGAACACCCTTAGGACAGTAGAAAGACCAAAGGGCAAAGCACAAACTGAAAATGCCAGGAAGCAACAGAGAAATGAAAAAATCTTCTGAAAAGAGTATAGATTAGAACATGGATATAAGTATCCTTGAGATCCAGAGACACTAGAAAGGCCTGAGGTAGTAAGAGAGGGGAAAAGGGTCTAGAGGGACAACATCTAAAAGGAAGGCACCTTCAGAAAAGTCAGTAAACCGTCTCTAGTTCTAAAGTATAATTTTCTAAATCCCCTCCCCTTGGTGTATTATTAACAGTTTGTAAGACAAAGAAACTAAATTTGTGTGTACTACCTCTCGCCTTGTAATGTTTAGCTAGTTTTTTCTTTCTGACTACATCCGTTTTTAAAGAATTTGTACAGTCTGAAGAAGCCCTTGTTGGGTGAAAGCGCTAACTGAAACTAATAAAGGACGTTCTTATTTGATAAGTTTGACTAGCTGGATCCATTACTTGACTTCGTTGATTTTTGCTGATGTGAATTTGTATTTTACGCAAGCTGAAGCGTTCCTGCATAAGAATGGTTTACTGATCTTATTAACTTTACAGCAGGAACGCTGCTTCTCTGTGGGACACTATCGTTAATTTGGTTTACCTTCAGAAAAGTGTTTAGATAAGAAAGATCTAGAATTGATTTCCAAGTATCTTATTTTCTGGGCACTAGAAACATTCTTGAATAAAACCCCTTCCCCCTTTGAAAGACAAGTTCCTCTTGAATAGTACCCTGAGCCAAGAGTTCTCAAAAAACCTCTGGGGAAAAAGGAAGGTGTTTCTGAGGAGGCTGAGGAATGCCCATAAAAGGAGGATGGGAATTTCACACCATGAAGTACACCTGACGAATGACTGACAGAACCCAAGAATCCTGGATGATTCGAAGCCAAATAGAAAGAGAAAGAGAAAAGCAAAGAGAAATGTGGCCGGTAACAGGTGGATAAGTCAGACAGCACCTGGTTTGACAGGAAAAGAAGGCTTAAGAGTCCCTGCAGTCTGAGTGTCCTTAGGAGAAGGGGTCCATTTACCACCCTTTTTACCTTTAGCAGTAGGGCAGATTGCTTACAAACAAAGGCTGGCGTAGGAGGGTAGTTTCTCTGAAATTTAAGCACAGGAGAAACAAAGACATATTTAAAAGAAGAGCCAACACATACTGAGATATATGGGTCTGATAATTAATAGCCCGAAAAGCTAGGGTAGCAGAAGTGTAAACCTTTTTA
Source organism: Protopterus annectens (assembly GCF_019279795.1). NCBI lineage: Eukaryota > Metazoa > Chordata > Ceratodontiformes > Protopteridae > Protopterus > Protopterus annectens. The sequence goes on along the minus strand of NC_056746.1, from coordinate 781,480,282 downwards.
CCCAGCCTGTCCATGGTTCTGCTGTCACTGTCAGAAGGCAGTAACTTGGAAGAAGGAAGCAACTGAGAAGTCTTAGCAGAGGCTACAGACACCACACAGGGGTCAGCAGCAAGACATCTGAACAAAAAAGAACAGTCCTCAGGCACCCTATGAAACCTATCAGACTTCTTGGGAGCAAGGGGCAGAAAATCAGGTGCTTTAGAGGGATTAGAAAAAACATCTAGTAAAACAGCCAAGACAGGAGGAATAGCCGCCAGTTTCGGAGACTCCATCTGCAGTAACTCATAGTACCTCTTATGGATATCACAAACCTGGGCACAATTCCACTTAAATTCCATCATCCTAGAAATTGTGTCCCCAAGGAAATTTCCTCAGGAGTAGTATCTAGACTCCTCCTCCTCAGACCCGTAGTCTACAGGAGAAGGAATCTAAGTAGAATAAGTTAGGGATTCTTCATCAGAATCCAATTCCCTGCGCCTTTTAGTGGAAGAAGATGACCAAGGAAAAACAGGAACCAAAACCCCTTGAGGAGGTCTTTGTGAAGCCCGTGCACTGTCCCAGTAATCAAGGAGCCTCAGTCCTCACCACTAACACCAGCTAGGGACGTGCACATTGGGAGGATGAACAGTGCACACACAGTAAAGTACAATTTCCCTTAAGAGAACACAGAGATCACAGTCAGTCTGGGGCTGGTTTCTCTCTCTCTCTCCAGATCCTCAATAAGACTTCTCAATGGCACAGTTATAGGGCTAAGATCTCAGCTGAGTGGTCAGGCCAAAACCCCCAGCACCCTCTATGTCCAACCAGTGCTTTGTGTCCCTACCCAAATAGCTGACAGATGCACACACTGAGATTTGATTTACATACAAACACACAGACACTCCTGGGGAAGGCTGGCACAGGTTCTCCAGCTATGCTCCCTTCTGCCCAGTCTATATGGTACCATCCGCCACCAACCACCCTTATCAGCTACTCTAAGGCCCTTCCCAAAGGGTGACCAATTCCACTGTACAATGTTACTGTTATCCAATTGGTAAGTGTGACCAGAACTTTAAGGCTATTTAGGAGCGGCTTATACAGTATCACCAAATACATGCAAGTCTAAGAGCTTAAATATCTCTACACAAAATCAGTCAGCATTAATAGGTTTAAAGATACTTAATAATAAATAATAAAAAACACAAAGCAATACTCTAACTCAGCACAGTGACAATAAAGAGTTCAGAAATCAAAGGAAATACTTTAAAACAACATTGTAGGACAGTCTGACATAAACATAGAAAACAAACAGACCAATCTTGCTTCTTCTATCTCTGACGGAAATACTAAGATCTAAATCCTACTTACAGAGCAATCAAGTGCTGGTGAGTTGTTAACAGGTCTGAAGACAAATACAAAATGCAATCTTTTTCTCTTGAGATAGTTCTTAAATTGATAATACACATTACTGATGTGTCATTTCAGATTACACCATTCTTGTCACTTCTGCTTAAGTTTCCCAGGCTCTCAGAACTTAAAATGTAACATTTATTTGTGATCTGCAGCTGCCAGGAAGTCACAGCAATAAAAGATACTTCATTTGAAACTATCTGTGTCTTAAGACAAGAGAAAGAAGCTCCTAGCCCAGACATCCTGTCTCTTAGCTTGAGATCACACACAGTTGTAAAATTATTTTTTTATCAGCTTATTTTCTTAAGAGTTTGCAAGCTAACTCTGTATGTCCCAGTTTTCTACCATGAAAACATACATTACATAGGCATAGAGGTTTATACACATTTCTGCTGTTTTCCCAGCAGGGTGCATTTGCACTGTGGTTACATTTTTGAAGCTCAGCAGACACGTTTTCTTACATCTATAAAACAAGCCATTATGACATGGCTATGACATTAATCATATTAATATTTACAATGACCTAGAATTATTTACAAAATTCTACCTAGCTAGGCTGGCAGCCTTCACAGTCTTAACGACAGTAATATCATTAAATAACTCCTGAGTAGAGGGCCTGCCACTCACTTTGTGGATCCCTAGGAGCAGAAGAAACATGTCTAGTTTTCTGTTTCTTTTTTAAGGGGACGTCCGTCCTACCTGAGAGGGGCCTGACTCAGGATGGCATTACATAAAGTACAGTTTTGTACCTACCATAAATGTAGATGTTCGAAGATCCACATTGCTGCAGTCCTTACACTTGGGTAGTCCGCTGTCCTCGGTCGGCCCGAATATCAAAGTATAAGGCTGACGTCGGTCAAGGCGCATTAGACTGACATCAGGACGTCAGGGTACAAATGCGCATGACCGACGTCATATCCTCAGTCTTTTCTTGCCCCAGATGTCAGAAGACCCTAACAAGAAAGGTCAAAAACCCAAAGACAACAAACAAACAAACAACCACCCTGGCACTAATAATATGTACAATATACACAATATTTACAATCCAACCCACACAACCGCCTCTAACTACAGAGGGGAAGGAGGGAGGGTAAATTGGACTGCAGCAATGTGGATCTTCGAACATCTACATTTATGGTAGGTACAAAACTGTACTATGTTCTTCATCTCTCATTGCTGCAGTCCTTACACTTGGGTAGAATCCCAAAGCAGAGGTAAGGGAGGATGGCACAACTATAAAGAAGCAGGGGCTGCCAAAATGCCCTGTAAAATAGCAGTGGCAAAACCAGCCCTAGATTTAGAGTAAAGTGGAAGGTGATAATGCTTAGAGAAAGTATGCACTGAACTCCAGGTAGCTGCCTCCAAGATATCTTTAGTTGCCACCCCCCTTAAAAAAGCTGTTGACGTGGCAGTAGCCCTGGTGGAATGAGGCCTAATCCCAGCTGGAACCTCCTTGCCATGATGGGAATAACAGAAAGCAATGCAAAACCCAATCCACCTAGAAATAGTTTGTTTTGACACAGGCTTGCCATGAGAACTCAAAGCAAAAGAAACAAATAACTGCTGAGACTGCCTGAACCCTTTAGTTCTGCTCAAATAATATCGCAACTGCCTGTGTATATCCAAAGTGTGCAAAATCTTTTCCCCTTTATTTTGGGGTTTGCATAAAAGGTAGGCAAATGAATAGTTTGGTTTAAAGCCACACTAGAAACCACTTTAGGCATAAAGGAAGGATTAGTACGCAAAGATACCCTATCCTTATGGAAAATTAAGAAAGGCTCAACTGCCATAAGGGCCTGTAATTCAGAAACCCTTCTCGCAGAGGTAATGGCTAACAAAAAGCAGTCTTCCATGATAAATATTTCAACTCAGCAGTAGCTGCAGGCTCAAAAGGTTGTAGAGTGAGTTTCTCCAACACAAAATTGAGATCCCAAGCAGGAGTAGGAGCTCTTCGTGGGGGTCTTATATTCTTTGCCCCTCTAAGGAATTGCTTAAACAAAGGATGAGAAAACAATGGTGGGTCACAATCATAGTGAGCAGAAATTGCTGCAGCATGAATCTTAATAGAAGAGAAGGACAAACCTTTGTCCAGTAACTCAGTAAGATATTGAAGAGCCACACTTAAATTAGGCTTAGAAACATCAAATGCTTTTGCTGCACTCCAAAATAAAAATCTCTTCCATTTATCTGCGTACACTTTCCTTGTACTAGGCCTTCTGGCCTCCAAAATAACATTCAAAACTTGCTGTGGAAGCTGAAACCCTCCAGGGTTTAAAACAGAATATGCCAGGCTGTCAGGTGAAGAGAGTGAAGTTTGACATTGAGTAAATGACTGTTCTCCTGAGACAGTAGGTGTGGAATCAAAGGTAAAGGCCATGGCGGCTCCCGTACCAGACTTCTCAGTAGTGGGTACCAATGCTGTCGAGGCCAATCTGGAGCTATTAAAATCATCTTTGGTTTGTCCTGTCTGACCTTCAGAAGTACCTTTGGGAGGAGAGGCAGAGGTGGAAAGGCATACACATGAAGATTGCTCCAATTGAATGAAAGAGCATCCACTTTCCAGGCTGTGGGATGAAAACTTTTTGTGCAAAACTTTGGCAGCTGGTAGTTTAGTGGAGAAGCGAACAGATCTATGTCTGGAGTTCCCCATGACACTGTCAATTTCTGAAAAACTTGAGGATCCAATTTCCACTCGTGGGGATCCATTATTTGTCTGCTCAACACATCTGCTAAGGAGTTCTGTGCTCCGGCAGAAACCTTGCCTGAAGATTTAGCTGTAAACTGAGAGCAGTCTCCCACAAAATCATTGCTTGTCTGCACAGAGGATAAGAATGTGTTCCCCTTGCTTGTTGATGTACCACATGACAGTTGTGTTGTCTGTTAGAATCAACACCTGCCCTGGAAGAAGTAAATCCTTGAAAGCTATTAATGCAAATTGGACTGCTAACATCTCCTTCAGATTGATATGTAGATGTAGAAGTCTGGCAGGCCACTTGTCTTGTATCCACTTTCCATTTAGATGAGCTCCCCAAGCTTTGTCTGAGGCATCTGTCGTTAGAATCTGACTCGCCTCTGGCCGGGTCACAGAGAGTCCCTTGTTTAGGTGACATTCCTGAGCCCACCACAAATATTCCTTTTGAATGCAAGGTATTATCTGAATGACAGTGTCCATATCCTGGCAGTGCTGTGTCCATACATTTTTGAGATACCATTGTAGCTTCCTCATATGCAGTTTGGCATTGGGAAGCACCAGAATACAAGATGCCATGAACCCCAAGGCTTGAAGGACTGTCCTTGCAGTCAGCCTGGACTGATGAGACAATTGATGGAAGTAAAGAGAAAGATTCTGTTGTTTGTCCGGGGTCAAAAGGCCATCTGGGATGCTGTATTCAGTCTCACACCCAGAAAGCACATGTCCTGAGAGGGTACTAGACTGGACTTTATTTCGTTCACAGAATACCCCAGGCATCTTAGCACTGCTATCACATAATGTAGATGATGAAGAAGTTCGTCCTTTCCTTGAGCCAGAATCAGGCAATCGTCCAAATAAGGATAGATCTGTATTCCTCTTAGCCTGAAGAAAGCTATCACTGGAGCCAGAACCTTCGTGAACACTCTGGGCAGTAGATAAGCCAAAGGGCAATGCAGAGAACTGATAATGAGAAGTCCCAGCCAAAACGGAGATACTTCCTGCAACTTAGCCTGATAGGAACATGAAGGTAAGCCTCCTTGAGATCCAGAGTCACCATCCAGTGATCTTTGCCCAGCAGAGGTAAAAGCTGTTGTAACGTCAACATTTTGAACTTGGGAATGTCCAGATAAGTGTTGAGGATAGATAAATCCAAAATTGGTCTCCACGTGTTCCCCTTCTTTGGTACTAGGAACAGGCGAGAATAAAATCCTAGGCCCACTTCTGACAGAGGGACCGGTTGTATGGCCCCTATTTGGAGCAGCAGAGAAATTTGTTTGTGAGCCTCTATTCTTTGCTGAGGAGGAACGTCTGGCATGCCTTTGAAAGGAGGCAAGGTATGGAAATAAAACCTGTAACCTCGGTGTATGATATCCAATACCCATCTGTCTTGGGTAATTAAACTCCAATTTTCCTTGAAAAGTGCCAACCTTCCTCCCAAAGGTGCTGCCAGACGAGAAGGCTCTGGCAGCTGAAAAGGTAGGTCATTGGGTCTGTTTACGAAAGGACTGACCCCTACCCTCACCAGAAGACTGTGCAGGTGAACTCCCTGTTCTAGGCCTGAAAGAGCTCTGCCCCTACCACGTCTAGACCTACCCCTAGACTGGGAATCATAAGAAGGATACGCCCACCCCTTGGTAGGCCAATTTCTGCTAAACTTCGGAGGCTGAAACTGCAAAAAATCTTTAACAGTCTGCATAGACTTAGCCTTGTCTTCCATTTTCTTTAAGACTGTCTCAACAGGTGAACCAAACAACACATCAGATTGTAAAGGAGCATCCAAAATCCTCGTCTTAACATGTTCAGATAAATTCTGATCCCTCAGCCAGGCGTGCCTGCGAAGAACTGACCCAGTGGCAGCCACCCTAGATGAGGCCTGTACAGCATCAAAACCACATTGCAAAGAATGCTTACCCACTTGTTCAGAGACATGTACCAAATCTTGTAACTCTTTACACTCAATACCTTCCGCCAGAGCATCTACCTTAGACTTCAACTGAGAAAGTAGATAGTTTTGGTATTTCAACATGTGAAACTGGCAATTCAGAGCCCTCATAGCTAGGGTGGAAGAAGTATAGACTTTCTTTCCCCACCTATCCAAAGCCCTGGCCTCTTTATCTGGAGGAACTGGATTTTTAACAACAGAAGCCTTAACCCCTTAGGCCCCTGACTGACAGTTTCTGGGTCCGCCCTAGGACTCTTAAAAAGATACTTATGAGCTTCAGGCACCCTATAGTACCTATCCGGTTTAACAGGAGCAGGAGGCAAAGAATCAGGATTAAGAGAAGCCTCTGCAAACACATCCTCCACAACATCCAGAACAGGAGGTATAGCCAAAGGCCTATGCTGGGGTAAAAACAAAAATTCCCTAAGCCTTTTCCTGGAATCAGAGAAGTCCTGACCTTCCCACTTAAAATGCTCCCTCATGGAATGAAGAGTCTCTGAAAAAGAAAAATCCTCAGGAGGAGAAGCAGAAGGGGTAGAATCATCCACATCAGAATCAGAATAAGGAGAATACTCCTGCAAGTCTTCAGCCAAGACTCTGAAACATCTGAAGCCTGCTCAAAACTCCCCAACTCAGGTTCCACCCTAGGCCTCTTATCAGGAGGGGGCAAAGAACCTCTAATCAAAGTAATCAAATCTTCTGCCATTTTAAGCATATGCTTCTTGGGCACAGATCCTGAAGAACTAGGAGTGACCCCAACTGAAGCTAAACCTGGCCTGCCTCTGGGAGAAGCCTTGGAAACAGAAGGAAAAGGCCTAACCACCCTAGGAAGGGAGGGGAGTACAGCAACCTGAGAAGCCCCTTCAGCCTGACCTGCCTCCTGAGAGGCCACATCCTGCAATAACAAGGTCTCCCCCTGGGACTCCAGAGAAACCTCCGGTGGAACCACCGGCTCCACCGACACCTCTAAAGAACCGGCGTCCGGTACGGACGACTCATCTTGCCTGGACTTAGCTGCTTTATCCTTGCGCTTCTTCGAAGAAGCGGGCCGGTGCATCCGGCGGCATATTGTAATTGCACCGCTTCAAGACTAACCTGGCACAGTCTAACCTTCTCTTAATAGTGCGCTTATTGAATCTAGCACAAAAGCGACACCCAACAACGCCGTGCTCAGGCCCTAAGCAAGGAATACACAAAGTATGATAATCTCTATGCGGTATCTGTTTCCCACAAGAAATACAGTTATTCACTTTTTCTGACATCCGGTAAACCACTGAGGCAAGAAAAACTAAAATATTCCCCAACGGGGTACTTAGCCAACTTTGACTCGGTCTGAAACTCCGAATTCGAAAAATTTCAGAACGCCGAACGGCACTTGCAACGCTGCTTCTGCATCGGACCATGCGGCAAAAAAGACTGGGGATATGACGTCGGTCATGCGCATTTGTACCCTGACGTCCTGATGTCAGTCTAATGCGCCTTGACCGACGTCAGCCTTATACTTTGATATTCGGGCCGACCGAGGACAGCGGACTACCCAAGTGTAAGGACTGCAGCAATGTGAGATGAAGAACATCCGTAGTAGGAACTTCTTCCCTAAGAAGAAACTGCGGAACCCCACTAGACCCCTTGGAAACAATCAACCATAGTGCCCCTTGAACACTCAAAACAGACCCTGCAAAGCCTAGTCACACTTGCTGCCCACCAAATACTCACCAGAAATCTCAGGAGTTGGCCAACCGGCACTTGCGAACTGCTTTTGCTTCGGGCACTGCGCGGCAAGAAAGACTGAAGAAAATGGCGTCGGCTGCATCTTATATACACCTATCGCACTGACGTCAGGGAGGAGGCAACAGCAACCGACACCGGGCCAACACTTTGGAACTCAGGCTGACTGGGGAACCGCCTGACGGCAGGATAACCCAAGTGTAATGACTGCAGCAGTGTAACACAATGAACATCAGTCCCTGCAAAGCCTTGTCAGACGTGCTGCCCACCAAATACTCACCGGCCTCCAACCCGGTCGCAGCAGAAGAATCTGACAACACAACCAGGCAAGCCTCTGGGTTTGTAATAACCTCGGGAGAACCCCTCAGTAGAGGCTGGACAGTGGAAGATTCCAGTCTTAACTTTTTCACCTTCCTCTTCTCTGATGGCTGACCCTTGGGGCAGAAGTTCTATCCATAGTATCTTTAGCAAGCAGCTTAAGATGCTGGTTCTCAAGATACAATGAAAGGGAAGAAAGTCTACCGTGGAAGGGTTCTCAAGATAAACATCTGACAAACAGAACAAGAGGTATAGTCGTGAGAAGCTTCTAGGCAAAAAAGGCACTTATTGTGGCGGTCTTTATGAGGAATCTGTATACCACACTGGCATTTACCCTTCCTGGATAACATTAACTCCCCAAAACAACACAATAAATGAAGAAAAGAACAAACCCCCAAATGGGTACTTATCTGTAACAGTGATGGCTTCAGCACACAGGAGAACTCACCGGAACTCCAATAAACAGAAAAAATGTCAAAAAACAGACAGTTAAAAAACAGTGTTCAGACTGGTGGCAAAAATGTTCTAGGGATGATATGCCTGAATGTCACACCTTTATGCCTTATGCTATGTGAGGAGTGTGTAGGTGATGTTCAGAGTACCTTAAAGGACCCAAAGACTCAGAAAACATAGGATCATAGGAGGTTACTAGGCTAATGGCCCTGGGGCCCTTACAAGCCTAGCCAAGAGTTTATCCCCAGAAAAGAAACCTCAGTCAGTTTATTTCATCATGGTTTGGTATTTCCTACATTTTAACCACCACTCTGGGACTATTTACAGTTTTTTAAATATTTTTATATGCAATTTCTGAGTCTGACATCTTGAAATAATTCTGATTGTTTAGTCTGCATCTATGTATTCCACAATGCAGTACTTGTCTGTAAAATAGTACAACACGCAGGCCTCTTTCTTCCTAAAGCTCCTACTGCTGTCTTCAAATCAGTTAGTTTTAAGTAGCATTTCATGATGTTCAATGACTACTTAAAACCCAAATAGTGCAAATGCCACAGAACAGACTTTCAAAGTGCTTTTTACTGCTGCATTCTTTTTAGACTGGCTAAATAGCAGTCTTTTGTAAAGTCTAAATTGTACTAATTTGACTCATCTCCCACCCCCCTTCATATCTAACGTCTCCAGCTGTCAAAGTGCTAAGGGTAATTTGAGCTGTTACCTGCTGTGATTGACAGATCACAGCAGGAGACTTGACTCGTATACTGTTTCCTTGTTCTAGCCTTTACATTCCACATAGGTAGGGGAAGGACCAGGGAGGTGTGACATCACAGCATGGGTGGGTTTTTAGGACGGTCGTGGTCATGTCAGTTTGGGGAGGGAATTGGCCAGAAAACTACCTCTAATTGGCCTTCATAACTTCAATAAATTGGAGACTGCATCAAGCTTTTCCACAGGAGGATAAAAGTTTTTTGAAAGTGAAACCACCACCGTACATTAAGGTACTGTTCTAGTAGAGAGAAACAATCTATTTAAAATATTTTAAATGCTGTATTATTGTTTATTCATAACACGGAAAGTAAATAGGGAGAAAAAGGACAGAGATGTTGAGGGTGTAATAACAGAATCCCATTGTTGTCCTTTAAAGCAATGGTAGACTTTGGTAGACTAGCCGGATGACAAGCTTCACGGCAGGGAATTCCATCCATAATGAATATTGCAGCGGTGACTGTAAGGACATCTACTGATACCACAACTGGCTTCATTAACAGAGCTGCCTACTCCTTTGTACTCGTATGCAAATTGAATAAAAAGTACAGTTGTGTACACTTACCATAAATGTAGATGTTCGAGTGTATTCACTGTTGCAGTCATTACATTTGGGTAATCTGCTGGCAGGTTGCCCTCAGTCAGCCTGAAAAACAAAGTCTTGGATCCAGCGTTGGTTGCGGTCTCCTCTTCCATGACGTCAGGTTGTCAGGGGTATAAAACATGCAGCCGACGCCATTTTATTCAGTTTTTCTTGTCCCAGATGTCAGGTGCCCCCCAAATGGAGAGCAAAATAAATAAATAAATAATTTTATACACATATATATATATATATATATATATATATATATATATATAAATAAACAGAAATATATGTAAATGCACTTTTTGCAACATAAACGTTACCTTCATCTGAAAGCAAATACACCACAAAGGCTTTAGTAAGTTATAGAAAAGGGGGATGGCAGGTGGGTAACCCGGACTGCAACAGTGAATACACTCTAACATCTACCTTTATGGTAAGTGTACACAACTGTACTATGTTCTTCATGTTTCACTGCTGCAGTCATTACATTTGGGTAGAGTCCCAAAGCTGAGGATGGAACTAAATACCATTAGGAGCGGCTATAAGGCCCTGCAGAAATGCAGTGGCAAAGCCTGCCCTGGATTTGGAGAAGAGAGGCAAATGATAATGATTTGTGAAGGTATGAACAGAACTTCAAGTAGTAGCCTCTAGAATGCCTTTGACTGGAACTCCTCTGAGAAAAACTGCTGAGGTAGAGGCAGCCCTGGTGGAATGTGACCTGATCCCCTTGGGCACAGGTTTACCATGGCGTAAGTAGCAGAAACGAATGCAGTGCCTTATCCACTTAGAAATAGTCTGTTTTGAAATAGACTTCACCTCTGACCCTGCTGCAAATGCCACCAGTAGTTGCTCAGATTTTCTTAGAGATTTGGTCCTGTTTAAGTAGAATCTTAGTTGTCCGTGTACGTCCAATAAATGCAAAATCCACTCCCCCTTGTTCTGCGGACTTGGGTAAAATGTTGGCAGGTGAATTGTCTGGTTAATAGCCACACTGGATTCCACCTTAAGCATAAAAGGATTGGTCTTGAGGGACACCCTGTCGGGGTAAAATTTAATAAAAGGATCCACAGCCATGAGAGTCTGTAATTCTGAAACCAATCTTGCTGAAGTGACTGCTAAGAGAAAAGCTGTTTTCCAAGATAGAAATTTTACATCCGCAGTAGCTGCTGGTTCAAAAGGAGGCAGGGTGAGTTTTTCCAGCAATAAATTGAGGTCCCATGCAAGAGTTGGTGATCTTCTGGGAGGTCTTAAATTTTTATCCCCCTAATACACTGTTTAAGCAGAGGATGAGCAAAGAGGGGAGGCCCTGTGTTGTAATGAGCCGAGATGGCAGAGACATGGATTTTTATTGAAGAAAAAGATAGGCCCTTGTCAAGCATCTCAGTCAAATATTGTAAAATCTGAGGAATATTGGGCTTTGCTGTGTCTGTTCCTTGTGCTTGGTTCCAAGCACATAATCTCTTCCATTTATCAGCATAAGATTTTCTAGTACTTGGCCTTCTGGCTTCCAAAATGACATCCATCACAGATTTGCTGAGAGGTGTTGTTTGAATAATTAAATGATCAGCCATGCTGCAAGATTCAGAGTTTGGAGCGGAGTGTGCAGAATTTGATTGTTCTGCTGAGACAGTAGATGAGGCATTTGAGGCAAGTACCATGGAGGAAGTTGTGACATATTCCTTAGAAGTGGGTACCAGTGCTGGCGAGGCCAGTCTGGAGCAACTAGGATCATTTTTTTTTTCCTGTTTGACTTTTAGTAAGACCTTGGAGAGAAGAGGCAGAGGGGGGAAAGCATAGACAGATATGTTTTTCCAACTGAAGGATAGGGCATCCACTTTCCATGCTTTTCTGTGATAAGTTCTTGTGCAGAATTTGTCCAGCTGATAATTTTGGGTAGAGGCAAACAGATCTATGTCTGGGCTCCCCCATTTCTGTGTTAACATGCGTTTGCGATTTGTGGATCCAGTTTCTATTCGTGAGGGTCCATAAGATTTCTGCTTAGGTCGTCTGCCAGAGTATTTTTTTTTATTTATTTTGCTTGCCTGGCAAGAACTGAGCTCGATGATGTATTTGGTAAGTCAAAGCTGTGTTCCACAATGCCTCGGCTAGTCTGCAAAGCGGGTAGGAATGTGTACCCCCCTGCTTGTTTATGTACCACATAACCGTGGTGTTGTCCGTCTTTATCAGTAGTTGTCCTGGATGAAGTAAGTCCTTGAAGCATCTCTTTCTGGTTGATATGCAGATGCATTTGTTTTGGGCTCCATTTGCCCTGAATGCATCTCCCCGCCAGGTGGGCCCCCCAAGCATAATCTGATGTGTCTGTAGTTAGGGTTTGAGTGGCAGGGGGTAAAGTGAATGACAGGCCCTTGTTTTGGTGACATGTCTCTACCCACCAAAGAAACTCCTGTTGTAGGCAGGAAATGAGAGGAATCATTGTTTCCAGACTGTGACAATGTTGACTGCATAAACTTTTTAGGTACCACTGAAGTTTCCTCATATGCAGTCTCACATACGGAATTAGTAGAATACAGGATGCCATGAACCCCAAAACCTGCAGAATTTGTCTTGCAGATAACTGGGTTTTTGTTGCTATTTGTTTGAAGTATGTTGTCAGTTACCTTTGTTTGTCTGGTGTAAGGTAAGCCATCTGGGCAGTTGTACTCAAGCTTGCACCCAGGAATGTAATTATTTGAGAGGGTACCAGTTGGGATTTCTTTTTGTTTATAGTGTACCCTCGGCATGTTAGAAGCCTTTTTACAAACACCACATGTTGAAGAAGAGTGTCCTTGTCCTCTGCTTGAGTGAGACAGTCGTCCAGACAAGGATAAATTTGTATGCTTCTTTGTCTTCAGAATGCAATTACTGGTGCCAGGCACTTTGTAAACACGCTGGGCGCAGTAGATAAGCCAAAGGGCAGTGCAGAGAATTGGTAATGCAAAACACTTGCCTTGAAGCGGAGGTATCTTCCGCAGGATTCCCTTATTGGATATGCAGGTATGCCTCTTAAGTCTACAGTCACTAACCAAGCGTTCCTGCCCAGCATAGGCAGTAGCTGTTGCAAAGTCAGCATTTTGAATTTTGGAATGTCCAGGAACGTGTTCAAAATCAATAAGTCCAGTACTGGATGCCAGGCATCGTCTTTTCTGGGTACCAGGAAAAGTCTTGAATAAAAACCTTGTCCTTTTTCCTTTTCTGGTACTGGTTAAATGGCCCCCATATCCATAAGGGACATAACTTGTTTTTGAGCCTCTGCCTACTGATTTTGTGGCAAATCTGGCCATCCGTTTGGAATTGGCAAAGTATGGAAATGAAATCTGTACCCCTGGGATATTATGTTTAATACCCACTTGCCCTGGGTAATTAACTGCCAATTCTGAGCATGAAGTGCTAGTTTTCCCCCCGAGGGGGCTGCCAAAAGGTAAGTGCTTGGTGAAGGTAGAGGAAAGTCATTGAGACTGCTTACTGTAGGGTTGTGCTTCGTTTCCTCCAGACTTGGAGGTGGAGGCAACCCACTGCTTTGACCTCAAGAACCCTGTGATTGGTATCTGGAGCCTTTTGAGCATCTAAATTTGCCTTGAGTGGCTCTGTTGGTTACAGGAAAGGACCAATTGTTAGTAGGCTAGTGCCTACTTTACCTGGGTGGCTGCACTTGCAAGAAATCTTTTACAGTTTGCATAGATTTAGCTTTGTTTTCCATTTTCTTTAAAACCTCTTCTGCCTTATTACCAAACAGAGCATCATGCTGCAAGGGAGCATCCAACAATTTAGCTTTAACATGATCAGGCAGATTTTGCACCTTGAGCCAGGCATGCCCTTCTAATCACAGATCCAGTAACTGCGGCCCTGCAAGAGGCCTCCAAGGAATCAAAACCACATTGCAAAATATGCTTTCCAACTTGTTCTGCTGAATGCAACTTGTTCTGCTGAATGCAATAATTCCTGTAACTCTATTTTCCACACAACCAGAAATCAACATAATTTTCTATTTCAGTAAGCCCATAACATGCTGCTGATATTTAAGCATATGGAACTGGCAGTTTAAGGCCCTGATTGCCAAGGTTGCAGATGTATAAACCTTCTTTCCCCATCTATCCAGCACCCTCGAATCTCTATCAGAGGGGATAGGATTTTTGGCTGTAGAGGCCTTTACACCCTTGGGACCCTGTGAAATAGTTTCAGAATCAGCAGCAGGATTTTTTAATAGAAATTTGTGAGAGTCAGGAACCCTGTAATATCTGTCTGGCTTACTAGGAGCCTGAGGTAGGGAATCAGGAGCCATGCTCGATTCCGAAAACACATAATCAACAATGTCTAATATAGGAGGTATTGCCAAAGGCCTATCCTGAGGAAGGAGGAGGAAATCTCTAAACCTCTTTTTTGATTCAGAGAAGTCCTGAATCTCCCAATGAAAGTGTTCCCTTACAGTATGCAAAGTCTCTCCAAAAGAGTAATCCTCAGGAGGAGATGCAGATGGGATGGATTCCTCTGCATCAGAATCCTTATAGGGTGAAATAGAAAATTCCTGATCAGAAAAGGAATCAGAAGAAATGGAAACCTGATCTGAACATTCATAACCAGTGCCTTGCCTAGGCCTCTTAGCAGGGGGGGGGGGGGGTTGGGAACCCCTTATCAAGGTAAATAAGTCATCAGCCATTTTGATCATCTGTTTTTTAGGCATAGGGGCCTGAGCACGTGGCTCATGCGTCGGTTTTTTAGACACAGAATAAGTTTTTGACCTTGTTTTTGAGGCTGGCGTGTAATATAGAAATGCTGAGGCCTGAAAACACCCTCAGAAGCCGGTGCCTGCTCAGCGGCTCCAGACCCATCCAGGGGAGAGACATCCGCGGGTTCAATACTTTGAGAATCTCGTGGCATACCGGACTCTGAATGGGTCTCAGAAGAGGCCTGCGACTCAAAAGTAGCAGGTACCAGGGGCTGCGAAAACGCCTCACCGAGTACCGGCGACTGGCTTAGGAGAAGCTTCGTTGTCGGTTTTGGACCTCGACGGTCTGTCTCTGTCTTTTTCTTTGCGTTTTTTGTGAACTCCGGTAGTCAGATTGCTAACAGACGACATTTCAGGATAATTAAATCTTGATCCAAAATATTTAGAAGCAAAAATATACGGACGCTTAATAGTGCGTTGGTTAAATCTAGCACAAAACCGACAGCAAGGCACGTTATGATCTGGGCCTAGGCAAGGAATACAGTACAAATGAAAATCCTGATGAGGTATTTGCTTCCCACAAGTAATGCAATTATTAACTTTTACTGATATCGGTAAGGAGCAAGAAAAAAAGTTTCCCCAACGGGGTACTTAGCTTTAGTTTGAAGGCTTCGGTTCTGAAACTCGAATGTGAAAATTTCAGGAGTCGGTCGACCGGCACTTGCGAACTGCTTCTGCTTCAGGCACAGCGTGGCAAGAAAGACTGAATAAAATGCCCCCCCTCCTCCTACTATCCTAGTGGAGTTAGTGTTTTCCCCACTTTTACCACTAGAGGGCAGCAGACCTCAAGCTTTGGAAAGCCATCTTTCACTGGTTGTAGAAATCCACTAGCACTGCTGAACAGCTAGATTCTGCTATCCCTGCTTGTACTTTCTATTCAAGTACTTACCCCCCACCCCATGAAAAGTTGAAAAGGGAAAGATCAGGGTTAAGTCTGGGAGTTTTAATAACTAGATAGCTTTGTCAAGTCACTACTATTGCTACTGAACCTCTCTAACTCTCTGCTTAAACCTCCTTTCCTGCCTTAGGACTTTTTATAAATATCTCTCTCTCTGTTATAAAACTGTTTTTTTCATAACTTTCTCCCCTGCACAGCTATACCTTTGTTCACCATTTCTCTGCTAATTAGTAACATAAAATGTCTCTTACCTTTCCTATGCCTGTAGAACTCAGTCACTCTGCATAACTGATTGCCTCTCAGCCTCTCTCAGCTCTGACCTGCTCTGTTCGCCTTACGGGCTCCCCTACCCTACCCCCAATTCCCACCCACTCCCAGGTGTCCTAAACTTATACTTCCCTAACCACACCTTCTCTCTCTTTCAACCTATCCCATACTTCACCTTATCCCACACACTACAGCCACACCATCACATAAACCACTCCTCAAAGTACCTTGCCTTATCCTCCTACTCTTATCCAATACATATTAGTGCTCTCCTCTCTTCACTTCACTTCCTTTATCCTCTTTTCCTCTACTATCCACTCCCTAATTTATCACTCCTCTCTTTTTTTTTTATAATCCTTTTAAGATGCATCTGACTAATTTAACCAAGCTAACACTCACAGTTATACTCTCAACTGTCCTCACTTCAACCTACCTTCTTACCTCCATTGAAAAACTGCACTATTTTCATCATAACCACTCTCTAAAACAAACTGCAATTTACACACATATACCCTCTAATAGACATACTAACTTAACTTATATTCCCATTTACCTACTACCTAAATACCATAGACTCTCCCACATTAAATACAATTTACCCTCAATAAATAAAGTGAAAATTCAAACTAACCTTGGGTATAATTCAGCAACAAAACTAAATAATCCCTCCTTAAAAGACGGTGACATCCACCCCAACCCTGGCCCTACCAACCCCACTATCCAAACAACCCACTCTAATCTCAATAACTCTCTCCTAATAGGACATCTTAATATCCAAAGCACTAATAATAAAGTAGCCCACCTCCATGCCCTCCTAGATACTCACTCTGATATCCTCTGCCTCACTGAAACTTGGTTGAAATCAGAAACTAAAGACAATGAAATCATTCCCAAAGGCTACAATATAGTAAGACAACACAGAACAAAACGCAAAGGTGGTGGAGTAGCACTTCTATTTAAAGATGGACTTCATATCTCCACCCTACCATCTAATTCAACCCAGAATAATAACAAAGAAGTCCTTATTACCAAACTTCAAATCAACGCAAAAAAATCTTTATACATTATCTGCATCTACATACCACCCGGAAATAATATCACTACAATAGAGGCTATTCTAAGCTGGGTGTCTTCCACCTACCCCCCAAGAAACAATAATACTAGGCGACTTTAATATTGATTGGAAAGGTGTTAGTGCTGAAAACCCTACCTCTCATATTAACCCTCCATGGCTTTAGCCAAACCATAACCTCTACAACCAGAATTAACAAACCTAATAAGAAAGAGAGCACCTTAGACTAGATACTTATAAACAGAAACAATCTTACAAGGTAGGAACTCTGCCAGGTGATGTTAGTGATCATTTTTTGACCTACATCATAAGAGAAAAGAAGGATCTTCCCAACCTCCCCACCTCTAGGATAGCACGCTCTACCAAACGCTAACTCAGAATTATTTCAAGCTGAGCTTAAAGCCTGCAACTGGAACCCTTTAAAAACCCTTCCACTTGAAGAGGCTGTAAAGTATCTTAACTCCAAATTCTTATCTATACTGGATAAGCATGCTCCTAAACGGTCCATTAGAATGAAGTCTAACCCAGCCACATGGCTTACTAACGAAACTACACATCAAATTTTGCTTAGGAACAAAGTTTGGGCTAAGTGGAGAGCTAACAGAAATATCTCTGATCATTCTACATTTCAGGCAGCTCAGAAATAGTATAAAAAGGCAATACTTAAAGATAAAAAAACTACTACTGTAAACCCCAACGAACTCACCTCAGAAGTTCTGGTCTAGCATTAATAAGCTCCTTTCCCCAGGTAACTCACGAACACCCACCACACTTGGTGCAGATCCAAATACCCCCATCAAACTGCAAACACCTTTAACTCTTTCTTCACTGAGACCATACAATCTCTAGCTAGTCAACTTATTCCAGATAAGTCGAGCCTTCCCACCACCTCACCAGACTCTCTACCTAAATTCAAACTACAACCAATCTCTACTACTCTCATCTATAAATTTATTCAAAAACTCAAGCCATGCACTCCTCCTGCCGACCAGCTACCTTCCCAATATCTCCAAAAAGCAGCCAAAGTAATTGCCTATCCTAATATCCATCCTTATAAACAGGACAATCCAAGAAGGAACCATTCCAGATATTTAGAAAATCTCACACATTATCCCATTACATAAAGGTGGGAACTCAAATGATTACTCTATCGGCCAATTGCTCTTTTATCACCCTTAGCAAAAATTATGGAAAAATGCATTCACCAACAACTACATCATCTTTCTCAAAATAACATAACAGCAAACTGTCAACATCGCTTTAGGCCATCACATAGTACCACTACTGCACTTCTATCCTTTACAGATACCATCAATAGAAACTGTAATAAAAACATCCTCTCATCTGCACTCTTTATTGACCTCTCTAAAGCTTTCGACATGGTAAACCACACCCTCGTAATCAGTATTCTTGAATCTCTTTCCTTAGACTTTCAGGCTGTTAAATGGTTCAGATCCTACCTCAGCAACAGGCAACAAGTAGTTCTCTGGGAAAATCAAATGAGTGCTGTGATGTCATGATATACAGGTGCTTATAATGAGCTACTTTGCAGTTCTTTTTTATGTCTGATGAAGCGTTGGATAACAACGCGAAAGCACTCACTATTTTCTGCAGTTTGTTATTTTTTTACAATAAATGAGATCTCGTTGGATTTATTTAATTACAATTCGTGCTACAGTTCATGGTGCACTCATCACTTTTTTGCTCGATACAGTTTTGAAGTTATTAATGCAAATATGAACAGGCTATATTAGAGTTGTGGGTGGCAGCACAGACTCTACATGGTGCCCTACAGGGGGAAGAGTTGTATACACCAACCACTTTGGGAATTTACTATGGTGCGCTATACCTTCAAGACAGGAGAACACGGATCACAGACTGTATGCCATGGCACTGCTAGCCATTCAACAGTGTAAAATATATCTCTAGGTGACTCAGTCATGCTGACTGTCACCAAATGGGTGTGATAAGTGGATTGAGGACCCAGCTACTTCAACCTACGTCAAGGATACATGCTAACCGTCATAAAGCCCAGCAGCCCTGGGTCAATAAGTTACTGGTTTGGCTGCTGTCCAGTTGCCCAGACTGGATTACCTGGGATAGGTCTGTTGAGCAAAAGCTGGATGTAAAACTAAAACTGCCAAACATGAACTAAGAATTGCTTCACCCAATGTAGGTTCACTGACAGGACAAGAGCTTGGAAGAGGATGACATGATGATACAGAGGAGGCTGGACATCCTGCATATTCAACAGACAAGACAAAAGGCAGTGTAGTAAAGCCACTTGGTTTGGGTCTGCAGTCTACTCCTCAGGAGGACAGGCTAGAAATGGTGTCAGAATTGTGGTGAGACAGATGCTTCAGAAGGCAGTGAGGGATGTCATCTGAATTAGCAACAGGCTCATGGCAATCAGACTCCAACGTAATGACAGAGCAGTATTCATAATCTCAACCTATGCCCCACAGCAGGGTCATGATAGTGATAAGAGTGCATTCATACAGCAGTTGAAGGCCCTACTAGAAAAAGCAGGAAAACATGAATTGGTGTTGATAATAGGGGACTTGAATGCACATATCAGGACAGACAGAACAGGATACAAGGACTGCCTGGGTCCACATGGGTCAGGCAACTGGGTTAAAGAAGGATAGGCCATTCTAGACTTCTGTCTGGCAAATGGCTTAATAGTAGCCAACACATGGTTCAGAAAAAGAGAGAGTCACAAGATCACATACAATTGTGGCCAACATGCAACTCAGGTTGACCTCCTCCTGGTAAGAAAAGGGCATTGGAGTAGAATTAGTGATTGCAAAGTCATTCCCAAAGAAACAGTTAGCCAACAGCATAAACTACTGGTTGCCACAATCAGCTGCAAGCAGTTGTCAGAGAAGGTTCTAAGGTCAACTGAGATCAGGTTGAAGACCTGGGAGTTAAATGGAGAGAAAGTACAATTCAAAGAATTACTCACCGCTCTAGCACCTCAAGAGGAGGAAATAGGTGGAGTTGAAGAATAATTGCATCACCTCAAAACAGCATGTGCGAGGACTACACAACAGATATGTGGCCAAGCCAGGTATTGAAATAAAGTACATAAGGAAAGCTGGTGGTGGAATACAGAAGTCCAGGAAGTCATCAAAAGAAAGAAAGGAGTGCAAGAAAAAGTGGGAGACAGAAATGACGGACCAGGCTAGGAAGGAATACTGTTGGCCTAACAAAGAAGGTAAGAAAGGAGTTGCAATAGCAAATAATAGGGCAACAGAGACACTATCAGCTACTGGAAAGTAATTCAGCAGGTGGCACAAAGAAACTATATCAGATTGCATTGCAAAGACAGAAAGGACATCAAAGGGAGATGGAAGGAATACTTCCAGCAGCTTCTAAATGAAGAAAACCACACAGAAGCTGTACTGCTGCCCCAGACACAGCCTACAATGAGAGAAGATGACAAGGTGCCCTAGAAAAAGGTAAAAATAGAACTAAGGAAAATGAAATCAGGGAAAACAGAAGGGTCAGATGATGTCACAGCAGATATGATAAAGATGCTGGGTGAGATAGGGAAGAAATGGCTGCCGAGGTACTCATAGCAGTGTGGAGGGAAAAGCGTATCCCAAATGACTGGAGAATAAGCACAGTCCTCCCAGTGGATAAGAACAAAGGGGACATCCACAGCTTTTGGCAGTACAGAGGTAAACTCCTATCACACTGCATGAAAGGTCTGGAGAGGGTGATTGATAAATGTATATGCAGTCCAGATTCACATCAGGATGCAGCAAAAACTGATGCTACGTTTGCAGTGAGACAGACAGTTGAGAAGAAGCTACTGATAAGGAAACAATCCAACTGGTCACTGGCCTGGTCTACTCAATATCCTAGACTTTTTCAGAACTAAATTACAAAACGAGCACATGCTTGTTTAAATAGCCAAAAATTTTAAAGCTATACACACACTTGCGGGTTGAAGGAAAACTACCCTGTGCAATACTTTAAAAACTGATCTAAATGTTAAAAAAAATATTAAAAAACAAAACATCATTATACTTTTAAATACACAGTTAATGGCTAAAAATTAAAAATTACTGTTTAGTTATTTTTAACTGTAAACCAGCACCTACAAATACATTCTTATTAAGACTGGGGTTAATATGGGCACTTAAACTCAACTGCCATAAAACTTCCTTGTATTCCAATAAAACCTCCCAATTCCACCTCCTAGGATCATTCACTACGTGTTCCACAATAACGAACACAATTTCAGAAAAATCTTACAATTTAAAGTATGCTTATTAAGTGCATTCTTTTCACTGTACTTAATAGCATCATAAGTGTGTTAACAAATCCCAGCCTTCGAGGCTGTTTTTCCTACATAAAAACAAGAACATGTGGTACAAATCACTAAGACGACAATGCCTGAAGTTTTATAATTTCGTGTTATTTAGATACACCACTGATCTAATTTCGTTAATCAAACAAATTCTGATTATAAAATATATAGGCACTGCTTACACATGCCATACTTCCTAGCATCATACCTCTTCCGTACCTCATAACTTGGAATTTTTTTCTGACATTTTTTTAATGTTGTGCCCGGTTTTAAAAACATTTTGTGGGTCTTTTCCCAAAAGCTTAATTTTTTCATCACATTTTAATATACTCCAATTCTTTTTGATAATGTTTATAATTCTCACCTAGTAATTATATGGTAGGACAACAGCCCACTCAAAAGATTTTTCTCTATTATTCTCATCTTGGTTTTTTACTATTTTTTTCCTCTAAAAGAGGAGGGCATTTTTTTTTTACTTCTCTGCTAATACTGTGCACAAATTGTTTTGGGTACCCTCTTACAAGAAACACATCTACCACTGTAGCTCCAAAATCTCAGTGTTCAGGCTTCTGATATAGACATCAGACTTTGTCACTGCCTCCACAGAAGAAAGTTCAGTTTTACGGTACCACAACAGGAGACTGACTTTTGAATAATCACTGCTACAGTAACCTAATCTGTAAGGCTTATATCCTGTATACGATATAACAGCCAATCAGTTTCCAAGGCTTCAAAGCACCTTCCACATGCCCAAACTGTTAAGTCAGCTCAAGCAGAGTTAACTAAAATTCAGACTTGGGCACCAACCCCTTCAGAGTTTTCATGCAAACTGACAGGGCTAAGCCCTGAGAGGACATTATTAAGAAAAGAAAAAAAATGAAAGTCTACACACTGGCATAAAGAACATACAAATATAAAGGGAATGGAGAAAGGCAGGGAGCAGCTACTGCAACAGTGATAATTCAAACATATTCTGTTATGGTAAACTTAGTTAAACAACTGTACTATGGTCATCATTACAATCATTGCTCCAGTTGCCCAAGTTATATACCATAACTTAAAAAATGAGAGGTGGAAGGGGAAGTGTCCAGAAGTAGTACGGGAATACTCCTAGCAAACCTGTTCTAAACTAGGAGAAGGAGTTTTCAGTGCTTTGTTAAAAATATGCACAGAGGACCAAGGTGTTGCTTCCAGAATACTTTGAGTCCAACCATTTCCAAAAAGACACATATAAAGCCAAGGCCGTGGTAAATTGAGCCTCGACACTGCCTGCAATACTTTTTTTGTGGTGTGAATAACAAAAGGTAATAGCCTGAGACAACTATTTGTAAATAATCTCCCAAATTAATGGTTGTTCATTTTTATTACCTTCAAAAGAAAAGAAATGATCTGAAGTTCTGAAAAATTTCTTTCTGCCAAGATAGCAACACAGCGTCTGACATCCCAAGTATGAAGTACCATTTCTTTTTTTTTCAAAAATGTCTTTATTGCAGTTTTTAAGGTTACAACATAAGACATTTGACAACAGAAAACACATACAACAAACCATAACTACCTATATACAAAGACGTCATTTCAAGAAACCAATTTTTTTTTGTACTAACCACTTATTCTGCAGTGATAAGAACAACAAAACCGTAACCATTAACTATTAAGGGGAATATTACACAAATGAGGGAAAGAAATTAAAACCTTCACATAGGTTACATCTATTTGTAAACAGCTTATCAACATAAAGATTTATAAAAGGACAATGATAATAAGGTTCTAAATATAACCTTATTGACTTTCTCACATATACTGACTTCTAAAATTAATATTTTTACTTCTTGAGAATGAAATCTAATAGGTATTCCCAATACTCATGGTAGTATTTACGTTTCTTAGTAACATATAGTAGCTTGTGAGAGGAGATGTATTTGATTGCTAAATTGCTAAAAAGTATTAAAAAAAAAAAAAAAAAAAAAAAAAAAAAAGGATCAGGGCTATTCAACCTGTCCCAGCAGACGAAAGGGGACAAGGTTTTTATTCAAGACTTTTTCTGGTACCCAGAAAAAAAGACAGCTCCTGGCGTCCTATCCTGGACCTCTCTATTCTAAACACCTTTTTGGTAATCCCAAAATTCAAAATGCTAACACTTCAACAGCTGCATCCTATGCTGGGCAAAAATGCCTGGTTGGCAACCTTAGACTTAAAGGAAGCTTACCTGCACATTCCAATAAGAGAATCTTGCAGGAAATACCTACGCTTCAGGGCAGGCTCTGCACTTCCCTTTGGCTTATCTACTGCACCCAGGGTATTCACAAAGTGTCTAGCTCCAGCCATTGCATTTTGCAGGCAGAGAAATATTCAAATATAGCCATACCTGGACGATTGTCTGATTCAGGCAGAAAGCCAGGACTTGCTATTAAAACATCTGGCATTCGTAAAGAAGCTTCTATCCTCACTGGGGTATACCTTAAACGAAAGGAAATCTTACCTAGTACCCTGCCAACAGATTGCATTTCTGGGAGCAAGCTTGAACACAACTTCCCAGATGGCTTTCCTCACTCCAGAGAAACAAGTTTATTTGACAGCCTACTTCAAACTACTGGCCACAAAGACCCAGCTATCTGCTAGGAAAATTCTGCAAGCCCTGGCGTTCATGGCCTTTTCATTCAATATGCAAGACTGGCATATGAGGAAACTGCAATGGTATCTAAAAAGCCTATGGAGCCAACATTATCAGGACCTAGAATCAATAACTCCTATCATTCCTTGTATAAAGACAGAGTTCCTTTGGTGGGCAGAGGGCTGCTACCACAACAAGGGGGTCCCTTTCACTCTACCCCCTGCCGCCCAAATCCTAACAACAGACGCATCAGACTATGCAAGGGGGGCTCACTTGGCAGGGCAGTGCATTCAGGGCAAATGGCACTAGAATCAGATGCACCTGCATATCAACCAAAAAGAAATGCTACCTGTACAGAATTCCCTGAAAGCCTTCAAAGACCACATCCTTCCAGAGAAACAAGTTTAATTGACAGCCAACACCACATTTATGTGGTACATAAACAAGCAGGTACTCGTACCCTCTCTGCAGACTCTGTGGAACGCAGCCTTGAGCTACCAAGTGCACCTACAAGCTGAATTCCTGCCAGGCAAGCTAAATTCACTGGCAGCCGACCTAAGCAGAAATCTCATGGACCCACACGAATGGAAATTAGAACCAAAAATATTCAACCTCTTGAGGAACAAATGGGGGACTCCAGAGATAGACCTATTTGCCTCCCCTCAAAACTACCAATTGGACAAATTCTGCACAAGAACACAGTCAAGCTTGGAAAGTGGATGCCCTGTCCTTCATCTGGGAAAACCTCTCGGTTTATGCCTTCCCCTCTTGAAGGTTCTGCTAAAGATCAAACAGGACAAGCCAAGGACAATACTGATTGCACTAGACTGGCCACACCAGCATTGGTACCCCCTTTTGTGCAGTATGATACTGCTGGAGCCATGGCACCTACCTCAGACACCTTTCCTGCTGTCCCAGCAGGCGGGCCACATTCTGCACCCTCAGCTTCAAACCCTGAGCCTTGCAGCCTGGCTAATTCCTTGAGCTCTCCAATAGCATCCCTGAGTAAGCAGGTGCCAAATGTTATTCTGGAAGCAAGGAGGCCTAGCATTAGAAAATCTTATGTTGAAAAGTGGAAAAGATACCATTCCAGCAGCCAGACTCAGGGGATGGGCGCAACAGTGCCCAGCTTACCTCATATTCTTCAGTACTTAACAGAAATGCTCCACAAGGGCCTATCCTTCTCGTCAATTATATAATACCGAACCACTCCTCTTCTCTCACCCCCTGCTAAAGCCATTCCTCAGAGGGGCCAAAAATTTAAGACCCTCCCCCCAGCTGAGCCCCTACTCCAGCCTGGGACCTTAACTTTGTATTGGAAAAGCTCACTCTCCCTCCATTTGAACCAGCTGCAACTGCAGAGTTGAAATTCCTTTCTTGAAAAACAGCCTTCCTTCTAGCCATCACTTCAGCAAGAAGAGTGTCTGAGTTACAGGCCCTCATGGCGGTGGAGCCCTTCATTACCTTCCATGCAGACAGGGTTTCCCTCAGGACCAATCCTTCCTTTATGTCCAAGTTGGTGTCTAGTGTGGCCCTAAATCAGTCCAATCATTTGCCTGTCTTTTTCCCCGAATCCACAAAACAAAGGTGAATGAATACTGCACTCTTTGGACGTGCATAGACAACTTGGATTTTATTTGGAGAGGACTAAGCCTCTCAGAAAATCTGAACAGCTGCTAGTTGGCTTTGTTGCAGAGGGGAAGGCCATTTCAAAGCAAACCATATGGATAGCCCATTGCATTAATTTCTGCTATAACCACCGTGGAAAAACTACCCCACAAGGGATAAGATCACATTCCACCAGGGCTGCATCTACCTCTACGGCCTTCCTCAGAGGAGTCCCTACCAAGGACATCCTAGAAGCTGCTACCTGGAGCTCTGTACATACCTTCACCAAGCATTACCACATGCCAATTTTTTTCTAAATCCAGAGCTGGTTTTGCCACTGCAAAAAGTAGAAAGTATAATTTCTAACTCATTTTAAGTTCTGGGAAAAAGACAAAGGGAGGTGGATAGACTGGCTTAAACTTAGATACCACTTTAGGCATAAAGGATGGACGGATTTGTTCTCAAAGAAACCCTATGTAAAAAAGAACATTAAGGCTGACCCACCATAATAGCTTGCAACTCAAGACACTCTTCTTACAGAAGTCAGAGCAATGAGTAAAACAATCTTCCATGTTAAGAACGCCAAGTCAGTCTGATGAGCTGGCTCAAATGAAGCAAGTGTTAGCTCTCTAACACAAAATTCAGAACCCTAGGAGGAGCCACTGGTTTTCTGGGAGGCTTCTTATGCAGAAACCCCTTTCAAAAACATTTTCACATGAGATTCCTTGGGCAGACAAACCGTCAGACAAATGAATCTTGATACTGGAATAAGAAACACTATCAGTAGTGAATACTGCAACAGAGATGAAACAAATGGAATTTGGATTTTAGAAAAAGGAAAGGAGCAAATTGCATAGAAAAAAATGGGAAATGTGGGAACAATACATGCAGTGGAGGAAAGAGGTTTAAAAGAAGGCAGAATTTGAATGAGCTATGTGATATCTGACTGAAAATGACTGGATAGATTATAAGTCATGTCCAATGCTTGCAACTACAATTGTCTGCATGGTTTGTGATGTAGTGTTTGCAACTAAAGCAATGTGGTTTGTTTTCATTTATATAAATTTATGATTGCTTATGTTATATGTGATGTATGTTTTTTGTTTAAAAAAAAAAAAAAAAACAAACACTAAGTACAGCCCATTCGGGGAAAGTGTTTCTACTCACACCAACTAGAAAACCTTCGCCATTTGCTTATATATGATCTTCTAGTAGTGGGCTTTCTTGCCTCCATTAAAATACCTGCTGCATGTTCTCAGTAAACTGGTGCCCAAAAATTGAAGACCTTATCATTCAGGCAGTCAGTTGAAGTTGTTTGGGGTCCAGATGCATCAAACACCCATGCTCTTGTTTGAGTAGATCCAGTCTATGATAAAGCTTTTGGTAACTGCACCTGGACAATTCCAAAAGGGAGAAACTTCTGCCCAAAACAAAAGTCTCGCCACAATGATCTTGCTGGATTTATTTATTTATTTATATTTGTTGACCGGGAGTGTCCAACTGGACGTAGGTCCATTTTCAGCGGAGGCCCGGGGAGAAAAGCTCCACAGTTAAAATAAACAGACAGTAGTTACAATGGATTACATAGCGATTAACAATTTACATAGCAATTACTTACAACATATTTACAGATGAAGAACATAGTACATCAGTAGACAACTAGAATCTTTATCTGTGAAGTACATAACAGACATTAACAAATGTTACAAGAAGAAGTTCCTGCTGTATAATAAGTACTGGCTTATGAGCATCTGAGCTTGCTATAATCAAGGTAGTTAGTGGAGTGGAAAGAAATGTAGTGGTTGGATGGGGAGGGTAATATTAGAGTGGGAGTTGCAAGGGCATAGCCAGCATGTTCTTAGGTGCGCTTTTAGTAAAGTTTTGAAGTGGGTGCATGATGGTACTGAGGTAATTGTGGGTGGGAGGGAGTTCCATAATTTGGCTATGGTGCAAGAGAATAGTGCTTCACCAGCAGAGTTATTGGCTTTAGTGATCTGCAAGTGATTTTTGTTGCTGGATCTTAGTGGTATGGTGGTGCGATAGGGTTGGAGTAGATTCTGGAGGGATGGGACATTTAGTGGATGCTTTACTAGTTTGTGGGCGAGTGAGAGTTGATACCATTGAAGGAGGTGAGGGAGTTCAAGCCAGCCCAGTTCAGCAAGTGAGAGACAGTGGTGACTATGGTAGGATGCCCCTGTGGCGGATTTGGTGATTTTGTTGTAGCAGGCCTCTAGCTTGTTTAGATCGCATTGCCTTAGGTTGGTATATATTGGAGAGGCATAAAGTAGGGTGGAGATAAGGTGGGAATTTGCTATCGAAATCTTTGCTGCTTTGGAGAGAAGCTGCTTATTTCTGTATAGCGCTCCTAGTTTTTTGTGGACTTTTTATGGTCATGGATATGTGAATGTCAAATTTTAGTTTACTGTCTATTTCCACTCCTAGCAATTTGGTGTGTTCAGTTGGGTATATAGTGGTGTTGTCTTTTGCTGTGATGTTAAAGTGAGAGTTGTTTTGAGTATGTTTGGTGGGTTGGATGATGAGTAGTTTCGTTTTGTTTGGGTTGAGTATTAATTGGGCATCAGATAACCAAGTTTCAACAGAGGAAAAGGCTTCCTGTGTGACTTTTTGCAGTTTGGGTAGGGACTGGGCTGAGCAGATGATGGTTGAGTCATCTGCATATTGTATGAGTGTGCCATGTTTGGTGGCAGAGGCTAGATTATTGGTGAAAACAGAGAAGGAGTAGGGGTCCAAGGATGGATCCTTGGGGAACCCCTATGGAGACAGGTAGTTGGGGAGATATGTCATTCTGCCATACAATGGATTGTTGGCGGTCAGACAGGTAACTCTGAAACCAGTTGGTGACTGATTGTGAGAAGGATAGGTTATTGAGGACAGAGATAAGTTGTTTGTGTGGGACCATGTCAAATGCTTTAGATAGGTCTAGGAAAGTAGCAGAGGAGAGATAGCCATTGTTTTTATGCTGAAGAATAGTGTTAGTAAAGGAGAGTAAGGCAGTGGTGATGCTATGGTTTGGTCGGAAACCATGCTGAGTATTGGAAAGGAGGTTGTTAGTAAGGAGGTAGTCTGAGACCTGAGAGTGAATGCATCTCTAATATTTTGGAGAGTGGAGAGACAGAAATAGCTATGGGGCGGTAATTGGTTAGTTCTGTGGAGGGTCCGCCTTCGTGGAGGGGAATTATATGTGATACTTTTCACAGTGTGGGAACGTAACTTTCTGACAGAGATTGGTTAATCAAGATGGATAGTGGGTAGGCCAGAGCATTAACTGCGATTTGTAGGTATTCACTTGAGAGGTTGTCTGCTGCTAATCTGGTGGGCTTAAGTTCAGTTAAGAGTTTTTTTATGTTGGAGGTAGGTACAGGAGAAAAAGAGAAGGCAGTGGTGAGATTACTAGTTGAAGGTGTGGGTTGGAGGGGAGGGGGGTTGTGTTGTTTAGCTAGTGATAATATGGTTTGTGTGAAGTGTGTGTTGAATGAGGTAGCAATATTTTCTGAGGAGTGAGGGATGTTAGGAGGAGGGGTACTGACTTCACCTGGGTGGAGGATAGAGTTTATGGAGGACCAGAATTGCTTGGGGCTGTGTTGGGAGGAGTCTAGGGCAAACTGGTAGTATTGGAATTTGTCCTGTTTTATTAGCTTTTAGACTCTATTGCGTAGTTCTAGGAATTTCTTTCTAGCTGAGGGGGATTTGGTTTTGTGCCAGTGCTCCCAGGCTTTATCTCTGTTTTTCATTTCTGACTTAGTGGTTTTCTGTAGCCATGGGGAGGGGTGTGCTTTGATTCTGGAAAGTCTTATATGGGCATGGTAATTAAGGATGCTCAGGAAGGTAGTATTAAAAAATTCAACTGCGTCATCAAGACTGAGGTACTTTAGAGGATGCCAGTTACAATCTTTGAGGGATGAGATGAATGAGTGAGTGGGTTAAAGTTTATTTTTTTACATATCTGACGGCAGACAGGTTTAGCTTGGTATAGGTATTTTTTCAGTAGGAATGTTGGGGAGTGATCACTGAGGCTATGTGATAAGCAGCCTGTTATATATGACTGGGGGCTCTTACGGACTAGTATCCAATCCAGGGTAGTGTGCTTGCTGGAGTTTTTATTTATCCTGGTTGGCGACTGGACTAGTTGGGTGAAGCCATGAAGGTTTACATGATGGGCTGAATGGTTGCCAGAACAGGATTGCCAGTCAATATTGAAATCACCTAAAATGATAGTTTCTTGGGGGAGATGGTGGGTAGACCAGCTGAGGAGGTTTTCTAGTGGAGGGATGTTTTGGCAAGGTGGGAAGTAGCATCCAATTATGTTAATGGTTTTGTTTTGGTTTATTTTGAGGTTGGTAAATATTTCTTCATTGCCTATTTGTGGAGCTGATGATTTCTGCTGAATCTTAAGAATTACCATGGATATCAGTGGAAAGGGATACAGAAACATTCCTCTCCAAGGAAAGGAAAAGGCATCTGTCCTTCCAGGCCTTTCTGTGAGGAGTCATGGAGCAAAATTTTACCAGGTGACTGTTCAGAGAGGAGGCAGAAAAGTCTACTTTAACCCCCCACAGACGACTACCAATCTAGTTTCCATTTGAGGGTCTGACTTTGTCTTGCTCAGCTTCTTTGCCACACAATTTTGCTCTGACAATGTACAATGACTATAGCATGAGAAAAAAAATGCTATTGCCAAAAAAAAAAAGAAAAAAAAAAGAGTCAAACCAGGCAATCAACAAAAAAATTGTTAAAACCTTTTTTTTTTTTTTAACAGTCAAAAAAATGCTTCCATCTGACAATCAGTAAAACAGCCTGGTTGGTTGTTCATCAGTGACATTTTTCATGACTGATTATTTAAGGGGATGAACTGGTGAATGGGATTTTGTTCTGTTTGTTTTACCGACCTGCCAGACGAAAGCACTAAGTCAATAAACCTTACCAGAAGCCTGAAAATTCAAAATTCTAAAAAATAAAACAACAGAAGCAAACACTTCCCAAACTTATAAATATTTTTATTACAATCTCTGAAGGGAAATAATTCAAATTAACAAAATGTTTAGCAGCAGCCAGATAAAAAATAAAGATAAAGCCACAGCTGCTGGGTCAAGTTTGGAATAAGTGCATAAAAACTTGAAAGATTGAGGAACTTTGTACATTCTACCTGCTTTTAAGGTGGAGCATGATTGCTGTAAGGAAAAGCAGAGGCTGTGATAAACCCATTCCAATACTGACAGCACTGGGGGTTATGGGTGAAGGTTCTGGGAATTCCAGTTGTTACAGCTCACAGTATTTTCTGACAGACTGAGAAACCTAAGTGCTCTCCTACTGAAAACACTGTCATATTCTGGAAACAGTCTTAGAGAAACAGAATATTTGACAGTGAGATTTAGTAACAAGCTCTGCTCTGAATCTGAATCAGAAATCAAAGAAAAACCTGCATCTGTCCCATCACATTCCTTTACAGATTAAACTTCTTGAACCTCTTCAGCAAAAGAGGAATCCCTTTATCTTTTACTAGAAACCACCTTGTAAGAATGGTCAACAGCCTGTGTGAGATCCTGAGCCAGTTTAGTTTTCTATTTTTTTTGACAGGAAAGTTGGGGCACACAGGTATATTAATGGCTAAAGCAGTTTCCACAGGGAGGGGCACAACATTCTGGCTAAGCAGAGGCACCTTCCCTGCCATTTTATTCCAAAAGTAGATACTCCTTTGCATACTGAGGTTACTCCAACAGTCAGAGGGAATGGCTAAGCCCCAGTCCATACCGGCTGTACAGACAACACCAGAGGGATCTGGGGAATCCAGTTTGGTCAAAGCAGAGTCACCTACCTGTGGATGAGGCAAACTGCTAGCTTTGCTGTGCTGGCAAATGCTATTTAGTTAACTTTTTCATTTCTGGCAGGAGGAAGGACCAACCACAGCACCAGTAGTTTGGTCCATGGTCAAGCCAAAAATGGTCTCTCTTTCTCAGGGAAGTTAAGCAGCACAAGACCGTAAAAAATAAAAAAAGTATTTAAAAGTAACTTTTTTCCACTCAAACATATTAGACAGCCCCCAAACAATTTAAACAATTTCTTCACAGAAAAAAAGTTTTAAAATGTTTTAAAAAACATGTAAACTCTCAAAATTTAAAGGCACAGTAAAGTCATGTGACAGTCAATTACTTAAAAAATGCTCTCTTAAACAAGAAAGAAATGTATTCATTTCATGGGACTCGGCCTCTTTCGGCTTTTCCGGTTAGAGGTCACCACAGCGAAACTCCGGTCCGCTAATGATTGGCATTGGATTTTTACTGTGCAGAGTTGCCAGCCTGACTCCCAACCTTCAAAGAAGGCAAACCCATTCACGGACGCACTTACCTGCACGTCTTTAAACGTCAGGACATGCAGACTCCACAGAGAAGGTGCTCCAGCCGAGAATCGAACGGGAGAATCTCTTGCTGTGAGGCGATACACAATGGATTAATTTAGCCTTTTTTTTTTTTGTAATGATGTGTGTCCTCCTTACCTGCATTAGTTTCATCCCAACCAGTTTAAAGCCCTTCTGTTCTAAGCGTTTGATAATCACCCCTACCAGCCTTCTCTGGACTCCATCTGGTTTGATTGCTATAAATGTGCGTTCATTTACACCTGCCCATGCTGCAAAGCAAAAAAAAAAAAAAGCAATTAAAAGGGGTCAAACATAAGGGAATCAGTTATGAAAACATTAATTTCATGTACAATTAAAAGGTCAAAATTTGTAAACAAACACTTTCTTGAAAAATATGCATACTATATGAATCGGTGTCAGTGTCTTAGCAGTTAACATTTTCACATTAACAAATAGGAAAAATAAGATTGAGAACTTTATCCTCACACCAGTTTCCACTAATCACACTTGGGTTGTGTGTGCAGTGCATAGAAGCAGTCTGCACAGTACAACTCTCCTAGCTTTTCAATTCTTTCAGAAAATTAAAGTTTCAGATCTCAATATTCTCTAGTGGATACAGAAAGCAAAGTACAGTGTACTCTCAAAATGAAAAATAGTTATTCAAGACTCATTACTGTATGGACATCATGAAGACTGCAGTACATAGAAGCAGCATGCACAGTAAGACTCAGCTTTTCAGTTCATTGAGAAAATTGAGGTTTTAAGAATAATTGATATCTGTTAAAAAACTGTAAAATGTATATAGAAAGTAAAAGTACAGCGTACTCTCAAAGTGAAAGAAATGAGTTATGCAAGGCACACTATTGCATAGTCATTTTCTAGAGTGCAGTGCTTAGAAGCAACATGCACATAGATTCATAGGTTGGTACTAGGCTATTGGCCCTAGGGCCTACACAAGCCTAGCTATAACAATTCCCTGGATATTTCTAACCACAATATTTACTTCCCAGGACCCCTGTCTAGCAGGGAAACTGACGTGATCCTAAGGGTGAATTTCCCATCTCCCATCCAATCGTCAAAGTTCCTTTTGAAGAGGGCCAAGGAGGCGCTCTGCTTGACATGTATGGACAGTCTATTCCAGAGTATGAGTCTCTGGGTCAGGAAAGTACAGTTGTGTACACTTACCATAAATGTAGATGTTCAAGTGTATTCACTGTTGCAGTCATTACATTTGGGTTATCTGCTTGCAGGTAGCCCTTAGTCGGTCTGATTAACAAAGTCTTGGGTCCTGCGTTGGTTGCTGTCCCTTCTTCCATGACGTCACGTCGTCAGGGGTATAAAACATGCAGCCGACGCCATTACATCAGTTTTTCTTGCCCCAGATGTCAGGTGCCCCCAATGGGAAGAAATTAAATATAAAAGTACAAAGACATACCTCCAACAAAAAGCAAATACACCAAAAAGGCTTTTAAGCATAGTAAAGGAAAGTAGAGGTATAGCCAAGAGAAGTTAGGAACTGGAGGGAGGGTAACCAGGACTGCAACAGTGAATAAACTCGAACATCTACATTTATGGTAATTGTAAACAACTGCACTATGTTCTTCGTGTTTCACTGTTGCAGTCATTACATTTGGGTAGATTCCCAAAGCTATGGTTGGGAGGAGGAAGTTAGATAGCATTAGGGCCAGCTATACGGCCCTGCAAGACTGCAGTAGCAAAGCCAGCTCTGGATTTAGAGAAAATGGGCAAATGATAATGCTTGGTGAAAGTATGTACAGAACTCCAGGTAGCAGCTTCTAGGATGTCCCTGGTAGGGATGCTTCTGAGAAAGGCTGTAGAGGTAGATGCAGCCCTGGCGGAATGAGGTCTGATCTCCAGGGGATAGGATTTCCATGGTGCTTATAGCAGAAATGAATGCAATGGCTTATCCATTTAGAAATGGTTTGCTTTGAAATAGCCTTCCCCTCTGCCCCTGCAGCAAATGCCACCATGAATTGTTCAGATTTCCTTTGAGGTTTAGTCCTGTCCAAGTAGAATATAAGTTGTCTGTGCACATCTAAGGAATGCAGTATCCATTCCCCTTTATTCTGTGGATTGGGAAAGAAGGTTGGAAAATGAATGGACTGATTAAGAGCCACAATGGATACCACCTTGGGCATGAAGGATGGATTGGTTCTGAGGGACACCCCGTCCTCATAAAAGATGATGAAAGGCTCCACTGCCATAAGGGCCTGTAATTCAGATATCCTTCTAGCTGAAGTGATTGCTAAAAGGAAAGCTGTTTTCCAAGAAAGAAATTTTAAGTCTGCAGTAACAGCTGGCTCGAAAGGAGGTAGAGTGATTTTTTCCAAGACAAAGTTAAGGTCACAGGCTGGGGTTGGAGCTCTCCTGGATGGTCTCAAATTTTTGGCCCCTCTGAGGATTGGCTTGAGCAGTGGATGAGAGAAGAAAGGAGGTTCTGTGTTATAATGAGATGAAATGGCTGAGGCGTGGATTTTAATGGAGGAAAAAGGCAGGCGCGAAGCATCTCAGTTAAGTATTGTAAAATCTGAGGTAAATTGGGCGCTGCTGTGCTCATCTTTTGAGACTGGTTCCAGGCACAGAATCTTTTCCATTTTTCAGCATAAGATTTTCCAGTACGAGGCGTCCTTGCCTCTAAAATGATATCCATCACAGGTTTGCTGAGGTATGGTAAAGGAGAGATTAAGTAATTAGCCAGGCTGCAAGTGTCAGAAGCTGAGGGTGCAGAATCTGGTTCTCCTGCTGAGACAGCAGGGAAGGAGTCTGAGGCAAGTGCCATGGAGATAACCATGACACACTGCGCAGGAGGAGGTACCAGTGTTGGCGCGGCCAGTCTGGAGCAATCAAAATCATCCTTGGTTTGTCCTGTTTGATTTTTAGTAGAACTTTGGAGAGCAGAGATAGAGGGGGGAAGGAATTGACTGACAGGTTTTTCCTGCTGAACGCCAGAGCATCCACTTTCCAGGCTTGTTTGTGGGGAGTCCTTGTGCAAAATTTGCCCAACTGGTAGTTCTGGGGAGAGGCAAACAGGTCAATATTTGGGCTCAGTAAATCCAACGAATGAAACACACAATGGTTAAATAAATAAACCAAGCCGGAATCCCCCTCGAAACAGCAGCTTTAATGGAGAACTCAAATACAACAAATGGTAACTCAATACAGTCTGTACTGAGTTATTCAATATTTGGGCTCCCCCACTTGCTTGTCAACATGTTGAAAATCCTTGGTTCCAGTTTCTACTCGTGTGGGTCCATGAGGTTTTTGCTTAGTCCGTCTGATAGTGTATTTAATTTTCCAGGCAG
Organism: Protopterus annectens; assembly: GCF_019279795.1. Lineage (NCBI taxonomy): Eukaryota > Metazoa > Chordata > Ceratodontiformes > Protopteridae > Protopterus > Protopterus annectens. The sequence continues at coordinate 781,445,216 of NC_056746.1, read as the reverse complement.
GAATTGAGTTTGTAGGTGCACTTGGTAGCGCAAAGCTATGTTCCACAATGCCATGGCAAGTCTGCAGAGGGGGTAAGAATGCGTACCCCATGCTTGTTTATGTACCACATAACAGTGGTGTTGTCCGTCTTTATCATTAATTGTCCTGGAAGAATTTGGTCCTTAAAGGCTGTCAGAGAATTCTATATAGCTAACATTTTTTTTT